>NC_037676.1:64019028-64308668 GCF_003255815.1 Theropithecus gelada | reverse complement strand
TGAATTTTACCTCCCATAATCCTCATACATCATGGGAGGGACCTAGGGAGAGGTTATTGATTCATAGGGGTGGATTTTCCCATGCTGTTCTCATGAGAGTTAATAAGTCTTATGAGATCCAAAGGTTTTATAAAGGGCAGTTCCTCTGCACATGCTCTCTTGCCTGCCACCATGTAAGACACGCCTTTGCTCCTCTTTTGCCTTCTGCCATGATTGTGAAGCCTCTCCAGGCATGTGGAACTATGACTCCATTAAATCTCATTTTCTCTATAAATTACCTAGTCTCAGGTATTTCTTCATAGTAGTGTGAAAATGAACTAATACAGTAAATTAGTACCAGTAGAATGGGATAATGCTATTAAGGTAAGCAAAAATGTGGAAGTAACTTTGGAACTGGGTAACAGGCAGAGGTTGGAACAGTTTGAAGGTCTCAGAAAAAGACAGGAAGATATGGAAAAATTTGGAGCTTCCTAGAAACTTGTTGAATAGTTCTGACCCAAAAATCCAGGCTGAAGTAATCTCAGATGGAGATGAGTTACTCATTGGGAACTGTAGCAAAGGTGATTCTTGAAAGAGATTGGCGAAATTTTGCCCCTGGCCTAGAGATCTGTGAAACATTGAACTTGAAAGAAATGATCACTTTTTTTTGAGATGGAATTTAGCTCTTGTTGCCCAGGCTGGAGTGCAATGGCACTATCTCAGCTCACTGCAACCTCTGCCTTCCAGGTTCAAGTGATTCTCCTGCCTCAGCCTCCCGAGTAGCTGCAATTATAGGTATGTGCCACCACACCCAGCTAATTTTGTCTTTTTTTTTTTTTTAGTAGAGACGGGGTTTGTCCACATTAGTCAGGCTGGTCTTGAACTCCCGACCTTAGGTGATCCACCCTCCTCGGCCTCCCAAAGTGTTGGGATTAGAGGTGTGAGCCACGGCACCCAGCCTATGGATAGAAATGATTTAGGGTATCTGGTGGAATAAATTTCTAGCAGCGAAGTTTTCAAGAGGTGACATGGGTGATTTTAAAAGCCTTCAGTTTTATCCATTCACAAAGACATGGTTTGGAATTGGAACTTATGTTTAAAAGGGAAGCAGAGGCCAGGCGCGGTGGCTCAAGCCTATAATCCCAGCACTTTGGGAGGCTGAGACAGGCAGATCACGAGGTCAGGAGATCAAGACCATCCTGGCTAACACGGTGAAACCCAGTCTCTACTAAAAAATACAAAAAATTAGCCGGGCGAGGTGGCGGGCGCCTGTAGTCCCAGCTACTTGGGAGGCTGAGGCAGGAGAGTGGCATAAACCCGGGAGGCGGAACTTGCAGTGAGCTGAGATCATGCCACTGCACTCCAACCTGGGCAACAGAGCAAGACTCCATCTCAAAAAAAAAAAAAAAGAGGGGAAGCAGAGCATAAAAGTTTGGAAAATTTGCAGCCTGATGATGCAATAGAAAAGAAAAACCCATTTTCTGGGGAGAAATTCAAGCCAGCTAGAAATTTGCATAAGTGTCAAGGAGTTGAATGTTAATTGCCAAGACAATGGGGAAAATGTCTCCAGGACATGTCAGAGGTCTTCACAGCAACCCCTCTCATCACAGGCCCAGAGGCCAAAAAGGAAAAACAGTTTTCTGGGCTGGGCCCAGCATCTTGCTGTTTTGTGCAGGACTTGGTGCCTTGCATCCTAGCTATGGCTAAAAGAGGCCAACATACAGGTCAAGCCATTGCTTCAGAGGGTACAACCCCCAAGCCTTGGTGGCTTACATGTGGTATTGGTGCACAGAAGTCAAGAATTAAGAATTAAGGTTTGGTGATGTCCACCTAGATTTCAAAGGCTGTATGGAAATACATAGATGTCCAGGCAGAGGTGTGCTACAGAGGAGGGGCCCTCATAGAGAACCTCTGCTAGGGCTGTGTGGAAGGGAAATGTGGGGTAGGAGCATCCACACAGAGTCCCCACTGGGACACTGCCTAGTGGAGCTGTGAGAAGAGGGCCACTATCCTCCAGACCCCAGAATGATAGATCCACCAATAGCTTGCACTGTGCATCTGGAAAAGCTGCAGACACTCAAAGCCAGCACATGAAAGCAGCCAGGAGGGGGGCTTGTACCCTGCAAAGCCACAGAGCAGCCCAAGACCATGGGAACCCACCTCTTGCATTAGCATAACCTAGATGTGAGGCATGGAGTCAAAGTGGATCATTTTGGAGCTTTAAAATTTAATGACTGCCCCACTGGATTTCAGACTTGCATGTGGCCCGATGCCTTTTCATTTTGGCCAATTTCTCCCATTCAGAATGGGTGTATTTACTCAATGCCTGTACACCCATCATATCTTGGAAATAACTAACTTGCTTTTGATTTTACAGGCTCATAGGCAGAAGGAAGTTTCCTTGTCTCAGATGAGACTTTGGAGTGTGGATTTTTCAATTAATACTGAAATGAGTTAAGACTTTGGGGAACTGTTGGGAAGGCATGATTGATTTTGAAATGTAAGGATATGAGATTTGGGAGGGGCCAGAGGCAGAATGATACAGTTCGACTGTGTCCTAACCCAAATCTCATCTTGAATTTTAGCTCCCATAATGCTCATGTGTTGTGGGAGGGACCCAGTGGGAGGTAATTGAATCACAGGGTTGAGCTTTCCCATGCTGTTCTCATAATAGTGAATAAGTCTCATGAGATTTGATGGTTTTATAAAGGGCAGTTCACCTGCACACACTCTCTTTCCTGCCACCATGTAAGATATGCCTTGCTCCTCCTTTGCCTTCCACCATGATTGTGAGGCCTTCCCTGCCATGTGGAACTGTGAGTCCATGAAACCTCGTATTTTTAAATAAATTACCCAGTCTAAGGTATTTCTTCATAGCAGTATGAAAATGGACCAATACATTATGTCTGTAAAGCAGATATTATCATCCAAATTTTATAGATGAGGAAACTGAAACTCCAATGAGTAAAGGAAATTTTAGTCCAGAAAGTTGCTAAGCACAGATTCATACCTAGATTTGTCTAAATTCAGAATTTCCATAACAT
Organism: Theropithecus gelada; assembly: GCF_003255815.1. Classification (NCBI taxonomy): domain Eukaryota; kingdom Metazoa; phylum Chordata; class Mammalia; order Primates; family Cercopithecidae; genus Theropithecus; species Theropithecus gelada. The sequence continues at coordinate 64,305,645 of NC_037676.1, read as the reverse complement.
TCTTAGTTAAGATTCTTCAATTTATCTATGGCTTTTACATTAAAACACGTATTCATCCAAATATTCTAAATGTGATTGGTTTTGGCTGTGTTCCCACCCAAATTTCATCTTGAATTGTAGTTCCCATAGTCCTGGTTTTGGCTGTGTTCCCACCCAAATTTCATCTTGAATTGTAGTTCCCATAGTCCCTGTGTGGCATGGGAGGGACTTGGTGGGAGGTAATTCAGTCATGGTGGTGGTTACCCTCATGCTGTTCTCGCTGTGGTGAGTTCTCACAAGAGCTGATGAAATTTTGTTTTGTTTTGTTTTTTTGAGATGAAGTCTCACTCTGTTGCCAAGGCTGGAGTGCAATGGCACGATATCTGTTTGCTATAACCTCCCCCTCCAAGATTCAAGTGATTCTCCTGCCTCAGCCTCCCAAGTAGCTGGGACTATAGGCATGCACCAATACACCTGGCTAATTTTTCTATTTTTAGTACAGATGAGATTTCACCATGTTAGGCAGGCTGGTCTTGAACTCCTGACCTCAAGTGATTCACCTTCCTCAGTTTCCCAAAGTTCTGGGATTACAGGTGTGAGCCACTGCCCCCAGCTGATCTGATGGTTTTATAAGGGGCTTTCCCCACTTCACTCAGCATTTCTCCTTCCTACAGCCATTTGAAGGACACGTTTGCTTCCCCTTCTGCAATGATTGTAAGTTTCCTGAGGCTACCCCAGTCATGCTGAACTATGAGTCAATTAAATCTCTTTTCTTTATAAATTACCTTGTCCCAGGTATATCTTTATCAGTAGTGTGAGAATGGACTAATACAAAATGCTAGTAGAATGTCAGGGGACATTGAAGGAATTACCCTCCAAGTCAAGAGAAAAGCCTAAGGCTCAAAGAGTCTCATATTTGAAGATCACAAAGGCATCCAGTGTGACCTGAGTGCTCTGAATACAGAGGAAACAAATGGAGGCAGTCAGGGAGGTGACTGGAATTAGATTGTGTAAGGCCGAGATTGGATTTTATTTTAAGTACAATAGGAAGCCACTGGAATGTGTTAACCAGAAGCATGATATAATCTAGTCTAATCTATTAAAGGATTGCTGTCTAGTTTGTGATAAATGGAGCCTTGACCTTGGTGTCAAGAAGTTTTCCTTGACACCAGCAAGGCCAATTTGGAGGTTATTGCCATTTTGAGATGAGAAGCAACAATGACTTGGTGTTTTTTTGAGATAGAAAGCAAGTAAGTAAAACAGAAACATTTTTTGGTAGTAGAGGCAAGAAAACTTGGTGTTAATATTATCAAAGCGGATAATAAGAAATTGTTACTGGGTTGTAGTGATTATCTCACTGATATTTAAACCCTTGGGTTTATTGGACTGGGTGGCCAATGTTGGATAAGTAGGAAATGAGAAGTGTTTTTAATATAGGAGACACCTTGGCATATTTATAAACAAAAACAGTAATAAACAAGGACAAGCTTCCACTTATGGTCATGTGCTTTCTCTCCATTAACAACTACCCAAGAAGTAGGTAGCATACACTGGTTGCATACCCAAGAAGCTGGCTCTGATCCACACTAATAAAATTGTAAAAAATACAAGGCTGTAGTGATTCTAGGAAACCCAAAAGTAGTGGTCAAAACAAAATCCAAAAGTCTTTTGAGTTAGACGAAAAATCTAACAATGTAGCATTCTCAAGTTTAAGTACAGAATTAAAAAATACTAGACATTTGGAGAGCACAAAATAATATGACCCATAACTAGCAAAGAGAGAGAAGGATAAATGATGGACAGGTTGCTGAGGAGCTAGAAGGACATTGGACCCTGAGTAGAGGTGGAAGAATTAGCCTCAAAGATATGACATGAAAGATTCACAGATTCTTCCCTTCTACTAAAAGTAAAAGATTTAGAAAAAAATCACAATTAAGGCCAGTTGGCAGTGGTCAGTTTGGAGGGTTTCTGCATGACAGGGTCTGTATTTTTTCTATGAATCCGGTATTTGCTGACAGTGATTTGAATAATTACTGTAAGAATGGGGAGAGAGAATGGGCTCAGAAGTATAAGAAAATTGCCAGGGAATACTGGTGTTCCATTTAAAGACTAGAAAAATAAATTCATTGAGGCACTGTTCTGCAGGGGCATAGGTTTTCCTCAAGTATGGAGAAGGAAATTGTGTGGTTAGTCCAGAGTTGGGATATGGAGGCCCGGAATACAACAGGTTATTCTATCAACACTGAAACCCAAGTGGAACTTTGGTGGAAAGTAATACTATGAGCCAGCAAGAAAGTTTTTAGTATATAAGGGGCAAAGAAAGGAATAATAGAAATAATAGAAAAATAGAAATAGGTATAACAATTTAATGCAAATTGAAAAAAGTAATAAAAGAAATGTAGATGATTAATAACAACAACAAAAAATCTTTAACCAAAATGCTTAGCAAAATTTTTGATTTTTTAAAATTACAGATGGTTGTCATTTTAGTCCTCTTTTCTTTACAAATGAAAGCTTAAAAAATACAGCAAGAATATTCTTATGGATCTAATATTGTGCTATCAAATTAAAATGAATATCTAAAATATTGTTATTTAGTGCAATCATGAGATGTATCACTGTCTTATGTACATTTTTATATAAATTAATTATTTTGCACATATACCCTGTGCCCTGAGAAAAACTGGACTTGGCAACTGATTATTTCTCTAAATCCCTTTATGAAACTCAATAACTATCCTAAGTAATAAGTTACTTAATCTTAAATATAAATATTATACAATATATATCATATGAAAATCTAATAAATGTTAAATAGATATCATGGCTATTTTCTTAGTAATAGCCCCATAATATAATTATTTAAGTGTAGTTTAAAATAACGAATTTTTATTCAATTATTTGGGAAAATAATGAAAAAAACACGTAAGTTTTTTGCTGGGTTTGGAATTTTGCAAATTTTAAATATATTTTATCCTTTTTCAATTTGATTTATTTTTCACATCTCTTTCAGCTAAAATCTAAATCTTACTTTGATGTTTAAGAATGTAAGTATGCATTTTCAACAAAAGTTAAAAACAATTTTTTTACATCAGCAATTTGCATTACAATGCTGACATTGCCAGGTATTCAAGTTCATGATTCCTTGGAGAATGCTATTTACATTTCTGCATTACTAATTAGACAATAGGAAGTAGTCTGCATAAAAGTTTCATTAATGCAAAACAAACTCATCCTACTTTCACATATTTTATATTTATCCTACTTTCACATATTTTAATATTTATAACAATATACCTTACATTGTTCACATTTCAAAGTCAGTAAAATTGATAGGTGTAACAAGATTTGAATGTAAATAAACAAACAAGACATGCACAGTTTTTCACAGGCTAATCATTGGGGAATCACAGGTGTTTCTGTTATGAAAAGTACTGAATAGGATACATATGCAAGGGGAACAATCACAGTAGACTTCATTGTGTGAGTACCAAATGTTGCTGTCTGAAGTGAGGACACAATTAATGTGGAATCAGTTTTCAGAATGAGATTTCATAGACATTTAAATAAATTTTCCCACAGGCAAATCTCATGGCCAAATAATTTGTAGGAGAAAAAAAGAACAGTTATTCTCACTATGTTCCATTTAACAAATGCACATTTTGCATCTATTCTATGCCCAGCACTGTGCTAGGAGCAAAGAATATAAAGAAAATTTAGGGCTCAATTTCTTATTATAAAGCAATTACAGTTATAGGAACTTATGGACTAAGTTTAAGCCAATTTGTGTGACATAGGCAAATAATTTTTCATTCATTTTGGTCTACAAATTCAAAAATTAGAATAAAATTATTTGATGTTGCTTGATGAATACTTTTGTGAAGGTGGTCAAATCTGATTACACATTCCCAAGAAACTTTACACTGGGCCCAGAATTGTCTGAACTTCTAAACAGTGATCGTCATAGGTGTTTAGTTTTGTTTTTTTTTTTTTTTTTGAGACGGAGTCTTACTCTGTCGCCCAGGCTGGAGTGCAGTGGCCGGATCTCAGCTCACTGCAAGCTCCGCCTCCCGGGTTTACGCCATTCTCCTGCCTCAGCCTCCCGAGTAGCTGGGACTACAGGCGCCCACCACCTCGCCCGGCTAGTTTTTTGTATTTTTTAGTAGAGACGGGGTTTCACTGTGTTAGCCAGGATGGTCTCGATCTCCTGACCTCGTGATCCGCCCGTCTCCGCCTCCCAAAGTGCTGGGATTACAGGCTTGAGCCACCGCGCCCGGCCTAGTTTTGTATTTGGCATATAATCATGATCTTCCTGCTTGTCTATGGCAAAGGCATCTTGCACATAGTAGAATATATGTAAATTTGGCAAAGCAAAGAAAATAAACGATAATTACTCAATATTGATGTTTTAAATTATTCTTCTGAGATATTGGTAGAGTAATACAAAATGATTTTCTTATGTAAATGGAAGGCAAATTACAATGATCTGAGATAAAAAGTAATTACTAAGAGCCCTGGCTGGTATGAATGAATGGTTTGATTGAATCTGACTACTTTACTTTCATGAAGCATAATTTAGCATATCTGCACCTGAATCGAAGAGAAAAAATTAAACCGATTTATTTCAAAGGATAATTATGGAAGAGTTCACAACTGAAGTAGTCTCAGCTAGTGAAAAAAAAAAAATGTCTTCTGAAATTTGTGAAATGCTCAATATCTTGTGGAAGAGATAGTGTCATTTGACCCAGGATTTGCCACTTTGACCAGCACTGAGCCATTGCATAATTCATTCAGTATGAATACTAACTGTTGGATTCAGAACTGTAGCAGGAATCCCCCATTCATCAGCAATCCTTTTATTTATTCCAGTTGTCACCTCACTGTTGTGCAGATGTGGCTTAGTTGTAGCCTGGGTTACTTCAGGTTCCATGTTTTGATCACTGTGTAACAGACAGCATTATCTACTCATTTAACACTCTTCCAGAGCCCTCCAGTCTCTTATGATAAAGTCTATCCTTTTAAAAAAGATCAGCTTTTTCCACCCTCCAGCCTCCACTCTGGTCCATGCTTCTCTTTACACAGCAATGCTCTCCCTCTTTCTGTGTCTCCAACGGACTCAGCTCCCTCTCAATTCTGGGTCTAGGCATTCCATAATCCATCTTTCTAGAAAACTCTTACTCATGCTCTGCTGGTCTAATTTCTTGCTGTTCTTTGAGTGTCATTTTACACTTTACTTCCCTGAGGAGAAAGTTACCACAGGCTACAGAGGGAAGACAGGTACTCTGCCTATCTTAATGAACCCATACCAATAGAAAAGAAAACCCTAGCCTGTAAATTTCATTCATTCTGTCACTTAGTCACTATTCAACAAATATTATGGATCATCCATTACATGTCAGACATTGTTCTAGAGATGGGAAATGCAAAAGCAAGGTAAGACAAAGCTTCTTCCCCCTAAGGCTTACACACTTGTAATTAATAGTCAATTGAGACCTAAAGACAAAAGACAATTTCAGAAAGTGATGAAAACTACAAAGAAAATAAATCATGGGTTAGGGATAAGGATTCTTGGAGGAAGTTTCCTCCAAGTTGGGTCCTAAAAAATGAAAAGGGGAAACCATGACAAACTGTGAAGAAAGAGCATTCTAGTGAGAGGAAACTCAAGTGCAAAGCCCCAAGATGGGGTGAACTTAGCATATCCATGGGAAAATGAAAGACCAGTGTGGCCAGAAAATAGTGAAAAATATGGAGCATTATGGCTAATAAGAACTGAGCTTAGTCAGCAACCAAATCGTGTGGCATATTGCATGCCATGGTTTGCAGTTGAGTTTGATTTTAAATCCAAAAGAAAGCTTGAGGATCTGGAGCAGGGGAGGTTCATATCCTTATTTAGGCTTTGGAAAAATTACACTTCAACTAATGAAATCTAGGAGGAACAAGAATAGCAGCAGAAATAATGATGGCTTGACCTAAATCTTAGACTGATAATTGTTAGGATCCAGGGTCTGATTTGAAAACCAGAGTCTTAGAGCCATCTGATAGTTTGAATGTAGAAGGAGAAAGAAAAAGAAAAATTAATGTGTTTATTAAAGTTGATTTTATTATATCCTTTTAACAGTGATTCAAAGAAGAGTTTTAGATCACATCATGGTTTTTCAACCTCAGAATATACATATTTTGATCTATATAATTCTTTGTTGTAGGGACTGTCTTAGGCTTTGTAGGATGTTTAGCAGCATGACTAGCCTCAATCTACTAGATACTAGTAGCACTCTTCATTTTGACAACCAACAGTCTCAACATTGTCAGATGCCCCCAGGGGCAAAATCTTCCCTGGTTGAGAAGCTCTGGATTAGATACATAAAATGATGCTTAATTCATACTAATATTACAAATATTAGACAATATTTACCAAGGAAAGTAGTATTTTCATTTCTGAAAACTTTCAAGTAAGAGATGATAAGCATATTCTCTGAATGATGTTTTTGTAACTTTTTTGAATGAGAATCTCTTAAAATGCATTTTTCAGCAATAAACATTTATTACTTTGTTTAGAGCAAGGAATCTGCACTAGAGTGGAAATAAATCTTGCCTATGCTGTTCACTATCTGGGGTTAGTAAATATTTTAGTAGAACCGTTCTCCTGTTTTTTTTGTGTTTTTGTTTTTTTTAACATGTAAAACCAGCAAAGCACTTAGATCAATGCCTGGCATATAGTAGGAACTCAATGAACAGTTGTTGCTGCTGTTGTTGTTATTATAATTACCCAGTCAGAAAAAATTACTGGTGACCTTTGGCGGAATTACATAAAGAAAAATATTTCCTCCTCTTGAAGAATCATACCTGTACTTCCAGTGAAATAATAGTAATATAAGAGCTAATTGAATTTACCATGTTTTAGTTCAGGGTCTCTGTCAGAATGAGATAAGTCACAGTAGAGAGTCTTATCTAGAGGCTGTTCTAGATCCGTCTCAGATGGATCAAGGACATTTCTGCCTATCCGCATTCCCTTTCCCTTCTCAGTTTAGAGACATTTCTCCAGTAGGATGATTAGGAATGCAGTGGGTGGCTACTATCCCATGTCTTTGGAAGGTGTGTAGGATCTGAATCCTTTTCAGAGATGAGGGGTATGCAACAGCTAAACAGTGACATTGATTAGCCTTTGAACTCATGATAGACTTAAGAGACGCATTTTTGTAGCAAATATCACAGTAAAAACTAGACTATTCCTTTATAACTCTACTGACATCACGAGTCATGTGATCCAGTCTCAGAGCAGGGTTATGGTAAAGAAGACAGAGACGAACACCTGCAAACAACTCCAAAATAGCTCCGGAAGGCCGAGTAAGGTGGCTCATGCCTGTGATCCCAGCACTTTGGGAGGCCAAGGTGGGTGGATCACTTGAGGTCAGGAGTTCAAGACCAGCCTGACCAATATGGTGAAACCTCGTCTCTACTAAAAATACAAAAAAATTAGCCAGCCATGGTGATACATGCCTGTAATCTCAGAGACTTGGGAGGCTGATGCAGGAGAATCGCTTGATCCCAGGAGGTGAAGATTGCAGTGAGCTGAGATCATACCATTGCACTCTAGCCTGGGAAACAGAGTGAGACTTCATCTAAAAAAAAAAAAAAAAAATAGCTCAGGTATTCTTTCTGATTTTCACTTATAATGAATATAGAAATAGTTCATATCAATACTTAACTGTCTTTCCTTTCTTTCTCACACAAATCTCTTTTACCTCACATCTTATATCTACCTCCTCCGAAGTTTCTTCCCCAGTCCAGTTCTACCCATCTCTTTTATTCCACTATCCCTTCTAATTTTCAGTTTGCAACACAAAATTTAAAACAATGAATTTTGTAAGTAAGAGAAAAAAACCAAGTAGGGAAGGCCAGTGTACTCAATGATGGACAAAAGGCAACAAAATATGGACCGATCATACATTAATGTATTTTGTCTAGTTTCAGCAGTATATGATTTTGCCACACTATTTCCTTCTTTCCTAAAGTTATTCTCATCCCTTAGATTTATCATTTGTGTGTCAAATCAAGGATCAACCGGTACATTTATCCACTATAATCTTAATGCTTTCTCCACTTGCTCCTTGTCCTGGCCTTCTAGTGCTGTTCACCAGTCTCAGGTTAACTAGCATTCATTTCAGGTCACATTGGCAAATTCTCTATGAGTTATGGGCTAAGCAGTTTTATCACAAATTAAATTGCTAATATAAGTATGCTCATGTTATGTTAATATTTGGTATAATTAAACTTATGTAATTATGTCAACTACTCTAAAGACACATCATTTGTGCCCTCTGAGTATGCTCATCTCCACCTCTGTGCCATGATACTTATATACTCTTCCCTAGCCAACCCCTTCATCATTCTTCTTCTATCTACCACAATTTCACTGAGGTTTAAGGCTTAATTCAAGTATTTCCAATAATGCCTTCCTATTCTGTTAATGAACAGTAATTCCTCTATTCTAACAAATGAAGCATTCATAATTTATATTATATAAGCTGTCACTTGACTATGAATTAGTTTGTACTAATTAGTAATTGTTTCTACTTTATAAGCCTCATTTCCTCCATAAGATTGTAAGATCTTTAATCAACGGGACTCATAAGAGTACAACGAGAAAAGATTTATCTTAATCACCACAAATAATAAATGTCATTTTGATGTCTTTCTTAGGGAAGATATGCTTGTCTTCATTCCATGTCTCCTAATGCCTAATACTTAAATGGGTACATACAAGATAACCAAACTACTTGTTGACTTGACATGGCAAATATGTAAATAATTTTATTACTTATACTTTTGATAACATAAAACATAACCAAAAAAGAGGAATGGTGTAACCCACTGAAGACTGTATTTGCCTATAACATATGAACTGTGTATCTGAGATCATAGTAAGCAGAGCTTTATATAATTTTCCAAAAGGCATTAAATTTTAAGGATTTTAAAAAATTGATGCTGAAAACATTTTTCCTAATCAAGAAAAATGAAGCAGTAAGTTTCTCAAGGTAGAATTTAAGCCATGGTTTTTAAACTTTGCCATGAATCAGAATGAATTGGAAAGGTTGGCAAATAAATTGCTGAGCCCATCCTCAAGAGTTTTTGATTCAATAGGCTCAGGCTGAAACCCAAGAATTTCCATTTCTAACAAGTTTTCTGGTGATATAGATACTGCTGTCCCTAGAAACGCACTTTGAGAGCTGATATGTAAAGCATTCTTCCCACTAAAGAGAAAAATCAGCTCCTTCAGTCACACCACTGCCATGTTCCAAGAAGAAAGACAAAAGTATCCAAGGAGATACATATTCATGATCATTTTCTTCAAGGCAAAGTATTCAAACAAAGGGAGGCTAATTTTCTCAGAGAAACAGGAGGGAAGGTTGTTTTCACTGGCTAAAGAGTACTTATTAGAGTGACTAAGATGCCTCAACTTCATTTAAATCTACCCAGATGTCCCCATTCCAAATCTTAAGGTCTAACACTTTCCCAATAATAGCTTCACTTGCAGATAAAAAATTTGACAATACCTACAATTCAACTTGAGTTGTAGCTCTGCAACCTTCACCATTAAAGTCTGTATTTGTTTTTCAGAAAAATTATCCCTATGGCTTCATAAATAAGAGATTCTTCTTGGGCTACTAAAGAAGCTCTATAGTTTTCTGATCATGATATAAGAGGTTGCACAGTTGAGTTTGTCATTTTCTTGGAAAGAACTCCAGTAGAGTCAGAAAAATCCATCTCATGCAGCCATGTGCTGGAACTGGCTCATACCAGTTAGCAGAAGATGATACAAGCATCCCTTCTCATCTCCAGGTTCAGTGACATCATATTCATAGCTTGATATTGGCCATGGTGGGAATCTTTAGACCAAGGAAATTGACCATGCCTACAAATAATGTTTCATTTTTTTTAAACAAGTAATTAGTTGTTAAATATTTACCAGCTTAAACCTGATTTCACGACCCTATTTTTATCATTGACATTTCTATAATAAGATTAATCGCAGAAACCCTATAGTCCTCAAGACATCTACTTGAGAAGACACTTCCTTGAAATTAACTACAGGTGATCACTCATCATTCTGCATCATCATGACTAACTGGCATCCCATTTCCCATTGGCAAGGATCTGGGATTGTGCTTAAGCTCTGAGACATGATGAAGCCAATACCTAAGCCCAATCTTTGAGAAACCATTTTGTGGACCACTCTCAATAAAAATTTATAGATTAGTCAGTGTCCAGTCAGGAGACTGGTATTACAGCAGTTATTTTAACAGAGAATTTTAAAAGAAGAATTTTTAACATGGCATGCAGAATTGTTAACTAGGTAACAAAATGCAAAATAAAATACATTAAGGTATCATGGCAATTTACCTTACGTTATTATATATTATGTTATATACTTTTACTTACATATAGAAAGCATGTACTATCACAAAGTAAGGGACAGTGAGGCAAAAAGGTGGAATCACTAAAACTTAGAAGCATGAGAAATGAGCCCCACTAACCTGAAACTTAGAATTCTGAGAGGGAGGTTGATCCTCGTTGGTTGGTTCTGGTGTTTCTGAACTTGGGGTAGAAGATCTGTATTCTATGAACCAAACAACAAAAGAGATGATGTTTGGCTGACACTAGTATCAATGTTAGTACGCTCCAGAAGAACTGATACAAAGTCTGAATCAGGAGAAGATAGATATACAACAAGACATTGAAAAAACATGGGGGAATATGTCTGGGAATTTATTCCAGAGTATGAGACAAAGATAATGCCTCATAACAATGGAAAAGAACAAAATTATTGATGTGGGCGTACTTACTAAAAATTATGTATTTAATGTATGTTAGTGAGTGCACTTGAAAGGTTGATTATATATCACTAAAACTTGGAATCAATGATGGTCTGCATTTAAAGATGTTGAGGTACAAGACTTTCCTAGCATACTAGAGAGGACTAGCAGTAAGTAAGAGCAACAGGAATATTGGAAAGAGCCCATTTCTTCACATGTTAGAAAAACTTAACAGTATAGTAAAATAATAGACTTTGTATCTGAGTAAAGTTTAATCTTTATCTTTGCAGATTCAATTCTCACACAGTAAATGATTCTAAAAGTGCCAACTTGCAATGTGAATATTAATTTAGGATTGGACCCTAAACTAGGACTTCTATTTCCTAACTGAACATTTTTCTATAAAAGTATAATTTTAGCAGTTGAGTTCCAATACTTTATTTTTGCATTAATCAAAATTTGTGTTTTTTAACCTTGAACTTTACACAGCAAAGTAGCCAGAGGTATCGAATAGCACCTTAAGAGCCCAATATTGTACTAAACAGAATAGTCAAGAATTTGAGTGGCTAAAATAAATTTTCATGAAAATATTACACATTATCTGCTAAATTAAGTTTCCAAAGGGTATTTCTGCCTCTTTTACGTTACGAAGAACATTTTTATATGATGAGAATTTTTAGATAATTTTTAGATAATTACTGAGAATGGTTTTAGTAATGCTTATATAGATGAATAGAATACCGTGAAATTATAATCAAGAACATATAATCTCATGTCATATTTATTAATAAGCCTTGGTTTTGGGGGAGACTTTCTTTGATGAAAAATACATAAAAATGTTTTTTGAGTCATATTTTAATGTTGTGTCAAGAACCAATATAATGAAACCTTGGACTGAAAAATGATTTCTGGAAAAAACCTTTGTGTCTCCACATAAGGCTATTTGCATTAAATATTTCCATAATATAGAACATATGTCTCCCTGATTATTGAAAATGAACTACTGCATAATTTATTTATTTATTTATTTATTTTGTTTATTTATTTATTTATTTATTTTTGAGATGGAATCTTGCTCTGTCACCCAGACTAGAGTGCAGTGGTGCTATCTCGGCTCACTGCAACCTGCCTCACAGGTTCAAGCGATTCTTCTGTCTCAGCTTATATAATTTAGGCACAGTTAAATCTTGTGAAAAAATTATTTCGAATTATACAATGTTTGGGTAGCTTCTGGCCATGTAATTTTCCTATATTGACATCTAAATGTGTATCTTTTGGATTAAAAACTTAAACAATAAAGCATTCATATTATCCCAGTTTTTAAACAACCACTAAATTAAAGATGAAGAAAATAAAAGAAAAAGAGCCCTGCATATATTTAAATGATAGTATTTAAGGCACTAATTGAGTGAAAAGAACTGAAAAGAGATATTCAGAAATCTTTCTTTTTCAGATCAAAGCAAATATATTATTGTAGATAAGTTTTTAAAAAAGAATTTTGATGTTAAGTAGATCCAAGTTTAAATTCTGGCTTTCCAATTTGCATGTTATGGACTCACTTAAGTGTTCTACTTAAATCTCCAAGTTTTTCTGTAGTTTTTTGTTTCCCTGTAAACTGGAAATAATACCTGGCTTTCAATGCACCATGTGCTGTATTTGTTACCTAGAATGTTCTTCTGTTCTTCATCACCACTTCACCCAGTATCCTACAGTTTGCAGTTTTAGTATTACTTCTTCAGTAAAGTCTTCCCTTATCTCTTGGACTTATACTTTACATCTTTGACCACAATGGGAATTAATTAAGGATGATTATTGTTTAATATGTCTCCCCATCATTAGTCTGATTTTGAGAGCAAGGGTCACTTCTGTGTTGATAATGGCATCACCTTAGTAGATACTCAATATATACCCATAGGATGAATGAATGAATATCATATAAAGCACCTGACAAAAGGAGGAGCAAAAAGTGTATTCATCACTTGTATTTTATATTATAATTGATATGATTTATAGTGAAGTTTTTAATAAAATCTGCCATAATGTTATTTTGTTCAGTGAATTTTTTTTGTTCTACAGAATTAGAAACCACAGGATAAACATCAAAGGGCAAGTTTTATTACATCCTCAGATGAATATGTTGGGTTTTATTTATCTGTAGTGATACATGTGAGACTTTAGACTAGGAAGTTTCCCTTTCTTCCTACACAAGAAAAAAAATGCTAATATTCTCTTTTGTTTATATTCAGAATTCACTAATTTTAAAGCAATCCACATTTGGCTGTATGCATGATCATTAACACATGGCACATGATCCGCTTAGCATGTTCATTCTCCTTGCCTGAGTGGCTAGCAAACTTATCACAGAGGGTTGAAGGTCATAACACAAAGCATCCAGGTGGCCAAAGATCATCTTTGTTTCAAATTATACTTTTGTTCCAGCTCTCTGGCCTCATGAAGGCCATTGTCCATTTGTTGGTGACTGTGGAAACTGACTTGGCATCCACTTAGCCAGGTCAGTATTTGCAAAAGGACAGGTGACTATTCTTGCAAGACTACCTCCCTCAGGATCCTTGACTCTTACCACACAAAGGATTTATATACAAAATTGCACAGAAGGGTTAAATTTTCTCCTTAGCAGTGCCAGGATCACAGCCTTAATGAAGATTGGGGATAAATAATGTGAGCCTCCTTAAAAGTATTAGGATCCTGATGTATGCAGCATTATTGAAAAGAAAGGAAACACTGGTCACACACCAAGTGTTTTTTTCCCTCACAAAAGTCATAAAAATTTATTGTAAAAATTCGAGAAAATACATAATGACACTATCCACTGATAACCATTGTCAATAGTGGTTTTCAGTACAGATCTGTTCAGACCTATTTGAGATGTGTGTGCGTGTGTATGTGTCAACTTATAATATAAATAGATTAAATTTAAGATCCTGGATATAAAATAAATATAAAATATGACTTCTGTAATACTTTATGAACATCCTTCTATGGTATTATAAATTATTCTATGATATAATTTTATTGATTATGTAATATTCTCATTTATCAAAAAAACCTAGTTGCTGGGAAAATTACATATTAACTCTGTCATTAAACATATGTATTGTTTTACTTCTTTACACATAAAACTCTGGCATTCCATATATATCTACATATACAACTGATTATTTTATTGGAAAATTGTTCTAAAAGCATAATTTCTTAGTAAAATGTATACAAATCTTAAGTGATATTTGTGACATTCAAAAGTGTTATGTATTCAAGGATACACATATTGCCAAACTTACGTGCAAAATATTTACCAATTCCTACTCCTATTAGTGTTTTTAAAAGATAAATTTTAAACACAATAATTTTAACAGAGTTTATTCTAACAAAAAAAGGATTCATGGATTGGGCAGCATCTTGAACCAGTAGACTCTCATAGAGCTCCACCTAGCAATGTGGCGAGGCAGTATTAATAGACAGAAAAAGGGAGCGACATATAAAAACAGCATGATTAGCATTTGCCTCACTGGGGCATGGTGCGATGAGGCATTTGCCTTACGTGAACATGGTCTGACCAGTTGGCAGCATGTGATTGACTGAAGCTTGGCTACTGTGATTGGCTGAGCCTTGGTTCTTTGTTACAAGAACATACTTTTAAATTAGGGTACAGTTATGTACACAGGCAGCTTTGGGCCAAATTTAAGTTAATTTAACAATATGTATAAAGGGATCTGTTCCCTGGCACCCTCTCAAACACCAATTACTTAACTTAACACTAAATACATTGTGCTTCAGTGGTTCAAGGAAAAAGTCCCATGCCCCAAGTCTTTGCTCTTTGCAAAAGCAGTCAGTTTGGGTAACATTGCCCCACCTGCTTTGAGGTAGAATTTAATTTTTTGAGGCAACTGCTAAAGCTTCCAAAGGACTTTCTCTTCGTAGTTGTCTTTCTCTCTCTCTGAATTTGCCTGTGGATGTAGATCTTCTGCATTTCTCTGTTTCATAGCTAATATATTGAATGGTACAATGTGTTTTATATTTATATAATTTATTGCTTACAATTACCTTATAACATAGCTACTATAACCCTCAGTTTTCAAATGGGAAAATGAGATGGAGTTAAGTTAATTACATTATAATTTACATATTTTGCAACTAGTAAGTGATAAAGCTGAGACTCAAACAAAGTTGGTCCAGACATTAAAACATTTTACACTATTGGTGGAAATGCAAAATGGTGCAGCTGATATAAAGAACATTTTAATGATTTCTCAAAAAATTAAAAATGAAATGACCATATGATCCAGTGATGCCACTTCTGGGAATGTATCTGAAAGAATTGAAATATGATCTCAAAGAGATACATTCATTCTCATGTTCATTACAGCATTATTTACAATAGCCAATATATAAAAACAATTTAAATGTCCATTAACAGATAAATGAATAAAGAAAATGTGTTACATACTACAGTGGAATATTATTCTGCCTAAAAAAGAGGGAAATCATGCCACATGTGATAATATGTATGAATCTGGATACCACTATGCTAAGTGAAATAAATCAATCAAAGAACAAATACTATATGATTCCATTTATATATAAAAAAGGTAAATTCCTAGAAACAGAGAGTAGATTCGTGGTTGTCAGGGGCTAGGGAGAGGGGGAAATGGGGATTTGCTATTTAACGAGTATATAGTTTCAGTTATATAAGATAAATAAATTCCAGCAATCTTCTGAATAGCACTGTGAATATACTTAACACTGTATTATACACGTAAAAA
The DNA here is from genome assembly GCF_003255815.1 of Theropithecus gelada. Taxonomy (NCBI): domain Eukaryota; kingdom Metazoa; phylum Chordata; class Mammalia; order Primates; family Cercopithecidae; genus Theropithecus; species Theropithecus gelada. The sequence continues at coordinate 64,290,071 of NC_037676.1, read as the reverse complement.
TATGTTAAGAAGATACAGCACATGTTAAATGTTCTTACCACAATTAAAAGAAAAATACACCAAAAAAACTAAGCTGTTCCAGCTCCAGAATGTCTATTCTTCTGCTCTGGTACATGTCTGCAGAAAAAAGGGGTGATGAGTGGGAATTGAATATTATTTATCTATCTGATGTTTATACGTATATAAATAGAGAATAGTGAACTTATGTCACTAGTCAAAGATATATGCAGGTCAAAAATTTTTTAAAAAATTGTCAGTTGAACTGAGATTACAGAACGTTCAGTAGGGATATAAAGAAGTGAGCTTAAACTCAGTCTTGAATAATGAATGTGCTTATCAGGCTGGTGTGGTGTAGTGTCGATAGATTGACAAGGGCCTTTCAAGTGGAAGGGCAGTTGAGCAAAAAGCATGATATGTGAAGCAGATGATTTACTCACTGTTGCAATTGCATGTAGCTAACGCTGACCTTATGTGGAGTGGCTGTCTATTTGTTTGCCTTACTTCTCTTTGCCAGACTAGAAGTAATGTTTTCTACTTCCTGTGCATAAATTTTAAAGGCAGAGGTAAAGATTTTTTTCCAATGTGCCACTTTATGAAAACGTCCCAGGGAGAAGCAGATTACTCCAGACAAGTGTCTGGTAAATGAATGAATTTTGTGCACAAGTATATGGATTGCCAGTTTAAATTTTAAAAATAGGGAATGGAAATGTCTGTCCTTCATTTGGTTTGGGTGCAAATCAAAGGAACACATTCTACTTTCTCTAAATGTTTTTATAGTTACCAATTACAAAAAGATTTTTTCTGAATATGCTAACATTTTTATAAAATGTGTTAGTATAACCACTTGAAACAATTATGAATGGACATAAATGCATCAAATAGTCTGCTCTTGCAGTTAAATATAGCTTACATATAATTTATAATTTTTTTTTAACCTGTGGCAGCCATATTTTATATGCCTGGGCTTAGATTGAACTGATTTGTGCTAAATTGATTGAGACATAAAACTTAGAGTAAACAAGTATGGCATTTGAACTTGTGAATTCTGAAATGTGAATGGTGAGAAAACACTTAATTTCGTGTATATAGGCCAATTGACATAGATTGAATGACAGCAAAATGAAATAAATGACATCTCTGTGTTTTGTCTACCTTCCGCTTCGGTCTGAAAAGCATCATTCCTGTAGTAATTGATATTATCATACTCAAACATAACAAAGCCTTTTAAAAACTACTCTGTTAACCTGCAAAAAGGGGAATTTTTTTTCTGCTGCCTTGTTAGCGATCAATGGTAAAAAGGCAGCAAAAATGCCTTAGAGAATGCTTAATTATCTTTTTGAGGTCCTCTGAGAACCACTAAAAGAAAGACTTATAAAAATGAGTTAATTAACTTATCCTTAGAACTATGCTCATCCAACTAAAGTATAACTAAAATACAGTTAACTTGCTATAAGATATTGGATATATGAGAGTTGTTATGAAAGAAGAAGAAATTAAGTAATATAAAATATTTTAGAACCAACTAGTTACCTTACCTCACCTGGTTCCTTTAAAATCTCTATTTTAATAATTACTCTTTATTTTCTCTTTATCAATTGTTCTTTCATAGAAGGTAGCCAAATTGCTCAAAATCATCCACATGAATGCGCAAAAGTGATCTCTGTGTTACAAAGCTACTCAGAAAAACTAGACTGTTTTGATGGTTATTTGCAAGTCTGCAGTAATCACAAACTACTGAACAAATGTCCCTCTAGATATTCTATTTAATTTCCCAACTCAGTATTGCCCTTTTAGTAAGGGAAAACTCAGCTAAAGTCCTCTTAAATTATTTTGAGGGTCTTAAACAAACAAACAAAAAGTATGCATTACTATTTTATTACTTTAGTGAACTACTTCTAAGTAAGAAGAAAGAATTATCCCCTAGAATACAATCTGTTACCCCGATGTAAATTGAGGGCACATATTTCAAAATAACCTAGGAAAGACATGTCACAGTGGGATAACTTTTTATTCCTTGTAATACTGCACATTATATTGTGTCATTCTACCTCTGATCTTTTCATGAGGACTAGTCTAACTGAATATTGACTCCAAAGAGTAGATTATGGCTCAACATGACAATACAGCAATAAAACTATGAAAGAATGACTATTATGTTCCTTGTTATTGCTACTTAGAAGACTGCAATGTGTTTTAGACTTTCTTGGTGGTCTTATCTCCACAGTGTTTTGTATATATCAAGGCTCAATACCAACCACTATAGAATCCCCTAAGTTTCTTGTGATGATTTGGTACACATGCAACTGGAGAATTAAATAGCTTTCACTGAGAGACATGCAAGCTAACCACTATCCACTCTTACAGCAGAGTGGTACAATCCCAACTGGAATAAAACTTATAATATGATAGAAACCTTTATATTTTTGAGAGTTTAATAAATATTAGTAGTACTGATTTCCACTTCCAGTAGAAGACAAAAAGATTAAGGAGGCTGCTCTTCTAATTTTTTATAATGAGAATATGCCAGAAAAGTTGTAAAATCACAGGCAGCCATATTGGAATAACTAGCATCAAACTTTACCTCTCACTATAAACAAGCAGAAAAACAAGTGGAAGCAATATAAGACACAGTTGATTTTGTACATTAGACAACAGGCAGTACAGGACTACAATCACTGAGAAAATTAAAGGAAACTAAGAAGTTTATAAATCACCTGAAGTTTTGTGTAGAGGTACTTTTAGTATCAGAGTATGGAGTAGACCATGAAAGTTTTGCTGAATCACGGAGACAAAGTTGCATTTTGATGGGGTCTGGAGCTGACTATTTTAGGGCAGAGTATTGGAGAGAAGGCAACTATGCTGAGAAAGACGTCCAAAAATCTGTAGAGAGTGCCACTCGAGTTTATTGCTGATCATTAATTTGTTCACATATAGAATAAATACTTTGCAGCCAGGAAAAGATACATTCTGTGTTATAGAGAAACAATTACCAGTGCTCACCCACAACTAAAAGACGTTCAGGTTACAACCTGCTATAATGGAGGTGTTCGGGTTACAACCTGCTATCGTGGAGATGTTCAGGTTACAACCTGCTAGAAACGGAGATGGACACTCAAGGCATTCAGTAGAAAAACGAGGATCATGATGCCTCAGCAAAGAGAATAATCTACATTTAGAAAATACCTAATCCAGAATAACCCTTAAAATTTTAAAAATAAGTTCCTAAAGGACTAAGCTGCTCTAAAAACAATTTCACTATCAAAATAAACTTCAAAATCTTTTAAAGAAAGGTAAAACCAGTTAGTCAAAAGTGTGAGAGACAAACTAACCAGAACCAACTTAAAACGTATTAGAATTTGAAAAGCAGGAAAGTATTACCTATAGGTAGAAGAAATATAAGACTATAGAAATAACCAAATATGACAGAGAAGGCAGAATCAAGTGAAAAGCGCTCTAACATAGCAATTACAAGCAAAAAAGAAAATTTAAGCCCCCAAAACAAGACAGGCAGAACTTACAAATATGGATAAAATATTACTTTTAACCAAGAAAAATACAATAAGGAAATTGAAAAATCCTCAACATGCTTAACAGGTTATTAGATACTGATAAAAATGTTCAATAAACTTGAAGATATAGCAAAAATTAAACAAATGGATATAAATAGGTAGGTAGGTAGAGAGACAGAGAGAGATACACGGGATAAAAACCACTTTAAAAACTAAACAAGGCTGCAAACACCTACTGAAAAATATAAAACAGTCTAACAAATGTTTAATTAAAGTCCCCAAAATGAAAGAAAGCCAAAAATATTTAAAGAAATAATGATTTGATACTTTCAAAATTGGATACAACTACAACCTTAAATGCAACCACAAAGGCAGAAAAATAAGACTTGATCCCAGTCTCTTAATCAATGCAAAAAAAAAAAAAAAAAAGGAAACAATGAAATGACATTAAAAAATTTTAAATTTTAAACATATTTTTTAAAAAATCATCATCCTAGAGTTCTATGTCCAGCAAAACACATCCTTCAACAACAAAGGCAAAATAAAGACATCTTCAGACAATAAATAAAATTTACACCCAGTGGAATTGCATTACAATATTTGCTGAAGCAAGTTATTGAGGCTGAATAAAAATAAGACATTTCAGATCTACACAAAGTAATTAGGAGCACCAAAAGTGGTAAATATGCAGATAATTATAAATATTTTCACTTTAAAAAATAAAAGATAATTTAGAGTTTTAAAATAACAACAATAAATTGTGTGGTTTATAATACATGTAGAAGTAAAATGCATACAGAAAAGCAGGCATAGTATGGGATAATAAAAGTAAATTGTCAAGTAAATACATGAGAAGATATCACATTATTTACAGATTGGTTACTATGTTAAAGGTGCTATTTTTAACCATAGTACTACCACTGCAAACATACAACACAAAATACATAGTTACAAGGCAACAGAGTAGATGAAAAGGGATGCTAAAAATAATCATGCATTTATAAGATAGAAAGAGAAAGAAGAGATAGGACAGAAATAAATAGCAAGATGGTAGATTTGAATTCTACCATACCAACAATTATGTTAAATATACAAGCTGTTTAAGTTAATTAATGTTAAATAATACAAAAAGTCCATTTCTAAGTTGCTCTAGCCACATTTCAAGTGCTCAATAGATGCATGTGGCTTACGGCTGTGGTTTAAGACGGTGAAGATATAGAACAATTCTATTGTCATAGAAAGTTCTATTGGACAACATTCTGAACACTTGAAGTAAAAGGCAGAGGTTACCACACTGGGGAAAAACCAAGTCTAAACTATGTACCATGCAAGAGAAACACTTTCAGTATTCAGACATATAAAGTTTAAAAGCAAAAATATAGAAAAGATATACCATGCAAACACTAATTCTACAAAAGTGGAAATGGTCTGTGTTAATACCAAAGTGGAATTCAGCAAAAAGAATAGCACCAGGGAAATGATGGATATGGCATAATGATAAAAGTTTAGTTTTCTAATAATAAAGAAAAATAATGGTAAAAATATACGCACCTAACAACAAAACTTCAAATTAAATTTTCAAAAATTGGCAACAAAAAGGAGAAATAGACAAATATACACTTACAGTGCTAAGCTTTAACACTCCTGTCTTATTAACTGATTAAAAAAAGTAGACAGAAATATCAGTGAGGATCTACAAGACCAGACATCACTGTCAACCCATCTGACCTAATTGACATTTATACAAACATTTTGTCTAGGGCAGGATTCATGTTTTTTTAAGTGCTCTTGGAACATTCATCAAGAAAGAACATGCAAAGTCTATAAAATTACATCTGTATATTTGAAGGGATAGAAATCATACAAATATGTAATCTAGTAACAACAGTACAAAATTAGAAATCAAAACAAAGTAAAGACATCAGGAAATTAAATACTTCTAAATAAAACCTATTCAAAATAAATCATAAAGAAATTTGAAAATACTCGAAGTAAAACGTAATCAAAGCAGCATAGTTTGTGAGATATAGCTAGACAGTGATAAGAGAACTTTATAACTCTAGTTGCATAAATTAGAAATCAAGAAACTTTGGAATAAATGATGTAAATTTTCACTTTAAGTAGTTGGAAAAAAGAGCAAGTAAATCTAAAAGAATTAGAAGGATAAAGGATAAAGAATAAAGGAAAAGGTCACATAATAAGGGAATATTATAAACAATTTTATACAAACAAATGTAACAAATAAAATAAAACAGATACTTGTGTGCCAATGTTTTATAGAAGCATCATTCACCATAGCCAAATGGTGGAAACAACCCAAGCGTCTGTCAATAGATCAACAGATAAGCAAGATGTGTCATATACAGCTTGCTTTGTGGCATATTATTTCACCATAAAAATAACAAAGTTCTAATACATTAATGAACCTTATGCTAAATGAAATAAACCAGGTAAAAAGGGCAAATATTGTTTGATTCCACTTATAGGAAGTAAGCAAATTCATACATACAGAAAGCTAGTTAGCGGTTAGCAGGGACTGGGGAGAGGAGCAGGAAATAGGAAACTGTTACTTAGGATAATGCAAAATTTGAGAAATAAATGTGGTGGTGAATGTAATTAATGCCTGTGAATTGTACACTTAAAGTAGTTAAAATGGTGTTATGTTTTATATGTACCACAATAAAAAACAGTTTTAAAAAGTGAAATATGTTTTGAAAACAAATTACCGAAACACAGAAAAAGAAACAAATAATTCTATATCCAAATGGCTTTATCAATTTGTCTGAATATTTAAGGAAGAAATAATATCTGTCTTACATAAACATTTTCAGAAAGTATAAAAGGAAGTATTTTCCAGTGCATTTCATGAGGACAGCATTAAATTGTCATTAAAAAAATATAGCCACCTAGATAGGCATGAGGTATTATCTTATTGTGGCTTTAATACACATTTCTCTGTTAAGCAATACTTTTCCATTTCTTGCCCCTCTCCCCAGCCTCTAGTAGCATCTACCCTACTTTCTGTATGTTAGTGACAACAAGCAGCTTTACATAACCTGTGGTCATTTGTATGTCTTCTTTGGAAAATTGTCTGTTCAGGTTCTTAGCCCATATTTAAATTGGATTACTCTTTTTGTTATTAAGCTGTATCATTTCTTCAAATATCTTTGGATATTGAGCCCTTCTCAGATGTAAGGTTTGCATATATAGTCTTTCATTTCATAGGTTGTCATTTAATTCTGTTGTTTCCTCAAGTCCATTTGACAGTTATTGTTCTTAGTGAAGTACTGTTTCCTTATTGATCTTCTATCTGGATATTCTATTCAGTATTGAAAGTAAAGTATTGAAGTCTACTACCATCATTGTATTGCTGTATACTTCCTTCAGTTCTGTTAATGTTTTATTTGTATATTTACGTGCTCTAAAGTTGGGTGCATATATATTTTTAATTGTTATATCTTCCTGTTGTATTAACCCTTTATTGTTATGTAATATCCTTCTTTGTCTCTTGTGACGGTTTTTGACTTAAAATCTATTTTATCTGCTATAAATATAGTGACCCCTACCCTCTTTTCAATCTCATTTGGAGGTAATGTGTTTTTCTCTCCCTTCATTTTCAGCCTATGTGTGTCCTAACATCTAAAGAGAGGTTCGTGGAGGCAGCATATAGCTCAATTCTGTTTTTATTTTTTTTCTTTAGCTACTCAACTACTCTTTGTCATTTGATTAGAAAATTTAAACCATTTATATTGAAAGTAATTTTTATGGAAAATGATTTGTTATTTACATTTTGTTAGTTGTTCTCATTTAGTCTTATAGTTGTATTGTCTGTCTTTTTTTCTTTTGTGTCTTCCTCTGTGTTCTGTTGGTTTTTTAATTGATGTGCTTTGATTCCTCTTTATGTTCTATAGGGTTTTTTTGTATGGTTATTTTGGTAACTTACATAAGATATCTTAATAGCCGTGACACTTTAAGTTTCATCACATAAAAAAAAAATACTTTCAGTCCCCGTTCTCTCATTTTATGTTGTCACAATTTGCATCTGTTCATATTATGTACCTTTAAACATATTTTGTTAGTTATTTTTAATAGTTTTTTCTTTTAGCTTTTATATGTGAATTAAAAGTGATTTATGCACTGCCATTATGGAAAAATAATATTTTGCATTTTTCTATATATATATATATATATATATATATATATACCTTTACCAACAAGTTGCCAATTTTTTATGCTATCGTGTTGCTGTGTAGCACTCTTTCAACCTAAAGAACTCCCTTTTGCATTTTTTGTAAACAGGTATAGTTGCAATGAATTCCCTCTGCTTTAGTTTGAGGAAATCTTTATCTTTATTATTGAATGACAATTTTTTTGGGCATAGTAATTTGGGTGACAGTTTTTTTCTTACTGTACTTTGAATAAATCACCTATCTACCTTCTGGACGGTAACGTTTCTGCAGAAAAAAATCTATTGATAGTATTGTGGACTTTCCATTGTATCTAACAAGTCATTTTTCTCTCACTGCTTTCAAAATTCTCTCAGTCTTTGACTTTTAACAAGTTGATTATAATGTGTTTTGGTGTCGATTTTTATTTTTATTCTTTATTCGATGACTTTTGGGATTCTTGGATCTGGATGTTTATTTTCTTCTTCAGATGTATGAAGTTTTCATCCATTATTTCCTGGAATAAAATCTCTGGTTCTTTCTCTTGTCTCTCTGAGATTCCTGTAATATTTATATTGGTCCCCTTGGTGGTATCCCATAAGCTACTTAAGCTTTCTTCACTCTTTTGCTTTTTTTTCTTTTGCTTCTCTGACTGAATCATTTCATAACCTTTCTTCAAATTTGCCAATTATTTCTTCTTCTTGACATAATCTGTTCTTAAACATCCCTGGTAAATTTTTCAGTTTAATTATCATATTCTTAAGCCTCCAAATTTCTGTTTGATATTTCTTACACATAAATTTTCTGTATCTTTGTTGAAATCCTCCCTTTGTTCACGCATTCTTCTCTTGACTTCAGTGAACATCTTTATGAAAGTTATTTTGAGTTATCTGTCAAGTAAATCACATTCATTTCATTAAGGCTAGTTCTGGGGATTTATCTTACCCTTTTTTTTTGAGACATCTTTGCTTACTTCTTCATTTTTCTTGATTTTCTGTGTTTATACAAAGCAAGCACCACTCCTGGTCTGCAATACTGGAATTCTACTATACACATATTTCTATGTTTTTTTCTCTACAGGGGAACGCTAAGAGTTGAATTTTTTTGACTGATTATTCTGTACTCAGCAGAGGAAGAAGTTATTGTGTTTATAAGCCCAAGCCTAAGCTCCCACCTCCATTCTCCCCCAAGCTGGATACGCCCTTCTGAGATTTAACATTGGGAGGACAGAGGTCAGTCCTCTGTGAACCCCCCTTAAGAAAGTCAGGGCACCAGATGCACAGACAAACTCCCTCTATCTCTTGGAAGAAGCTGCTAACTTGGGAGCTCTTTCTGATCATATGGCACTGATTTGATAGGGGCAGCGATTCTGATGCAAGTGTGTCCCAAGTGAGTGGGAAGACTCAACCCCATGAATCAATTACCTCCCACTGGGTCCCTCCCACAACACATGAGGATTATGGAACTAAAATTCAAGATGACATTTGTGTCAGGACACAGCCAAACCATATCATTCTGTCTCTGGCCCCTCCCAAATCTCACGTCCTTACATTTCAAAACCAATCATGCCTTCCCAACAGTCTCCCAAAGTCATAACTCATTCCAGCATTAACACAAAAGTCCAAGTCAAAAGTCTCATCTGATACAAGGCCAGTCCCTTCTGCTTGTGAGTCTGTAAAATCAAAATCAAGTTAGTTACTTCCTGGACACAATGGGGTAAAGGCATTGGGTAAATACACCCATTCCAAATGGGAGAAATTGGCCAAAACAAAGGAGCGACAGGCCCTATGAAAGTTCAAATTCCAATGGGACAATCATTAAACCTTATGGTTCCAAAGGGATCTCCTTTGACTATATGTCTCACATCCAGGTCATGCTGATGCAAGACATGGGCTCCCATGGCCTTGGATAGCTCTGCCCCGTGGCTTTGCAGGGCACAGCCTCACTCCTGGCAGCGGTCATGGGCTTCCATTGTGTGTCTGCAGCTTTTCAAGGCACACGGTGCAAGCTGTCAGTGTATCTACTATTCTGGGGTCTGGAGAATGGTAGTCCTCTTCTCACAGCTTCATTAGGCAGTATCCCAGTAGGGACTCTGTGTGGGGGCTCTGACCCCACATTTTCCTTCCACACTGCCCCAGCAGAAGTAATCCATGAGAGCTTTCCAAATTGGATACTCTTTGTATCTTTCTCTTGTCTGATTGCTCTAACTAGGACTTCCAGTATTATGTTGAGTAATAGTGGTGACAATGAGCTTCTTGAAATATTCTAGATCATAGAGGAAAGGCTTTCAATTTTCTTCCCATTCAGTGTGATACTCGCTGTGGGTCTGTCATATTTGGCTTTTATTATGTTGAGGTATGTTCCTTCTATCGCAAGTTTTTGTTTGTTTGTTTGTTTGTTTGTTTGTTTGTTTTGAGATGGAGTCTCGCTTTGTTGCCCAGGCTGGAGTGCAGTGGCGCAATCTTGGCTCACTGCAACCTCTGCTTCCTGGGTTCAAGCAGTTCTCTACCTCAGTCTCCCAAGTAGCTGGGATTACAGGTGCACACCACCACACCCGGTTACCTTTTGGTATTTTTAGTAGAGACGGGGTTTCACTATGTTGGTCAGGCTGGTCTTGAACTCCTGACCTCATGATCCACCTGCCTCGGCCTCCGAGTGCTGGGATTACAGGTGTGAGCCACCACATCTGGCCCCAAGTTTTTTTATGGTCTTTATGATGAAGCGATGTTAAAGTTTATCAAAAGTTTTTTTAGCATCAAATGAAATATCACATGATTTGTATCCTTCATTCTGTTCATATGATAAATCACAATGATTGATTTGCATGTATTAAACCATCTTTGTAGCCCAGGGATAAATGCCACTTAGCCCACTTAGTCACGATGAATGATATTCAAATGTATTGTTGGATTTAGTTTGGTAGTATTTCGTTAAGGATTTTTCCATCAATATTCATCAGAGATATTGTCCTGTAGTTTTCTTTTTTTTTTTTTATGTGTCTTTGTCTGGTTTTGGTATCAGGGTAATATTAGTCACATAGAATGAGTTTGGAAGTATTCTCTCCTCTTCTATTTTTCTGAATAGTTTGAGTAGGGTTAGTATTAGTTCTTTAAATGTTTGGTAGAATTCATCAGTGAAGCTTTTAGGTCCCAGGCTTTTCTTTACTGGGAGACATTTTATTACAGCTTTGATCTCATTATTTGTTATTGGTCTGTTCAGGTTTTGGATTTCTTCCTGGTTCAATCTTGGTAGGTTGTATGTATTAGGGAATTTGTCTATTTCTTCTAGATTTTCAAATTTATTGACATGTATTAATGGTTGCTCATCGCAGTCACTAATGATCCTTGGAATTTCTGTAGTATACGTTGCAATGTATCCATTTTCATTTCTGATTTTATTTACTTCAATCTTATCAAAATTCCCAACACTATTTGCATAAACAAACAAGTAAAAAGAAAACTAATAAAAACTCCACATCTTAACTTCTTGGCTCTGCTTTTTAATGGCTTTCTGTTTATATCTACTTGTACTGGCTATGTCTTGAAAAGTTATTGTAGTTATTTTTGATCAGTTCATTGTTTAGTCTTTCTAGTTAGAAGAAAAGTAGTTTACACACCATACATACAGTGTTATAATATTCTGTGTGTGTGTGTGTATTTTTTTTATGTTCTTACTATTACCAGTGAGTTTTGAACCTTCAGGCTATTATTAATTGTTCATTAATGTCCTTTTCTTTCTGATTAAAGTACTCTCTTTAGCATTTCTTGTAAGACAGGTTTGGTATTGATGAAATCCTTCAGCTTTTGTTTGTCTGGGAAAGTTTTTATTTTTCCTTCAAGAAAATATACTTTCCTTGAAGTATATTATCACCAAATATACTATTCTAGGGTAAAAGGCTTTTCCTTCAGCACTTTAAATATGTCCTGCCACTCTCTCTTGGCCTGTAAGGTTTCCACGGAAAAGTCTGCTGCCAGACTTATTCAAGCTCCATTGTATGTTATGTGTTCCTTTTTTTTTTTTTTTTTTTTTTTTTGTACTTTCAGGGGTCCTTTTATTATCCTTGACTTTGGGGACTTTGCTTATAAAATGCCTTTTAAATGTCTTCTTTGGGTTAGATCTGCTTGGTGTACTATAACCTTCTTGTACTTTAATATTGATATTCGCCTCTAGATTTGAAGAGTTTGCTGTTATTATTACTTTCAATAAACTTTCTACCCCTATCTCTTTCCCTACCTTCTCTTTAAGGTGAGTAACTCTCAGTTTTGCTCTTTTGAGGCTATTTTTCTCATATCCTGTAGGTGTGCTTCACTGTTTTTTATTCTTTTTTTGTCTCCTCTGACTGTGTATTTTCAAATTGCCTGTTTTCCAGCTCACTAATTCTTTCTTCTGCTTGATCAATTCTGCTATGAAAGGAGACTGATGTATTCTTCAGTGTCAGTTGTATTTTTCAGCTCCAGAATTTCTGCTTGATATTTTTAAGCATTGTAATTCTGTGTTAAATTTATCTGATAGAATTTCTGAATTCCTTCCCTGTGTTATCTTGAATTTCTTTGAGTTTTCTCAACACGACTGTTTTGAATTCTCTTTCTGAAAGGTCACATATTTCAATTTCTCCAAGACTTGTCCCTGGTACCTTTAGTTCCTTTGGTGAGGTCATGTTTTCCTGGATGGCCCTGATGCTAATATATGTATTTTGGTGTCTGGGCATTGAAGAGTTAGGTATATATTGTAGTCTTCACCATTTTGGCTTATTTGTAGCCATCTTTCTTGGGAAGGCTTTCCAGATATTTAAAAGCCCTTGGGTGTTGTGATCTAAACTATATCTGCTTTAGGGACACTCCAAGCCCAGTAACACTGTGGTTTTTGCAGACTTGTGGAAGTACCACCCTGATGGTCTTGGACAAGATCTGGGAGAATTCTCTGGATTACCAGGCAGTGAGTCTTGTTCTCTTCCCTCACTTTCTCTCAAACATGTAGACTCTCTCTCTCCTCTGACCACCTAAAGCTGGGGATGGGATGACACAAGCACCCATGTGGCCACCACCATGAAGACTGTGCTGGGTCAGACCTGAAGCCAGCAAATCACTGAGTCTCACCCAAGGCCTTCTGTAACCACTCCCTGGCTACTCCAGGCCAGCTAGGGCTGTGTTCTTCCTTTTAGGGTGGTGAGATCCCTCAGGCCATGGGTGGGTCCAGAAGTGCTGTCCTGGAGTGAGGGACTAAAAACTTCTAAGAGTTAAAAATCTTAGAAGTCTACTTGGTGTTCTATTGTACTGTGGCTGAGCTGGCACCCAGATCACAAGACACAATTCCTTCCACTCTTTTCTACCTTTTCCAATGGCAGAGGAGCCTCCTATCATAGCCCCCATCACCCCTGGTCATAAGGAGTACTGTCAGACCACTGCCAATGTTCCCTTAAGGCCCAAGCGCTCTTCCATCAGCTTGCTGTGAATGCTGTGTGGCCCAGGACTCACCCTTCAGGGCAGTGGGCTCTCTTCTGGCCCAGGAAAGGTCCCAAAATGCCAGGTCCTGGGGTTGGGGGCCCCAAGAACCAGGTCCTGGGGTTGGGGACCCCAAGAGCCCACTTGGTGCTCTATCCCCCTGTGCCTGTGATGGTACCTAATGTATAGGCCAAAATCTCCTTTACTTTACCCTCTGCTTTTCTCAAGCAGGAGGAGATTTGCCCCATAGCCACCATAGCTAGTAACGTGCCGAGTCTCACCTGAAGCCAACAAGTCTTAGAGGCTCATCCTCAATGTAGGCTCAATACCTCAACTGGGTATCACTGCTGGTTGGTCCTTTAGGGCCCAAGGGCTCTTCAGTTAGTAGGTGATGAATGCTGTCAGGACCGAGACCTTTCCTTCAAGGCAGTGTGTTCCCTTCTGCCCCAGGCCAGGGTGTGTCTAGAAATGTTATCTGAGAGCTATGGCCCAGAACAGGTGCCCTCATGACTCTGACCAGTGCCCTATTCTCCTGTGACTGAACTGGTATCCTAGATTCAAGACAAAGTCCTCCCAACTCTTTCCTCTCCTCTCCTCTAGCAGAAGGAAGGGGTCTCCTTTGGAGCTGTGAGCTGTGCAGCCTGGGGTGAGGATGATGCCATCTCCCTTTGCTGCCATAACTTGTGTCTCAGTATGTCATGTGTCCCCCTAACATCCCAACATGTGCTGTAGCCCCCTGTGGCAAGGTTTGCAGTCACTCAAGTTCCATACAGTGAGATTGGTGATCCCCCTAGGGCTAGGGCTGCTTTAAATGCCCCCTCTGTTGGTGGGTGTCAGCTGACTTTGGTCCAATTTTCCTTTCTGTTCTAATGGAACAGCACTGAGCTCAATGCCTCACAATTGCTGTATTCTCCCTCCTCCAGTGCCCAGAGGCTCTCACACTGCTGCTGCCAGGGAGTGGGGAAAGGGTGGCATCATGATTCAGGACTATTTTTCCTATCTCTTCAGTGCCTCTTTCAGGGGTATAAAGTTATATCTACATACTATGAGTGCTCATCTGATTTTTGGTTCTTATGAAGATTTTTCTCTGTGTAGATAGTTGTTAACTTGGTGTTCTGCTGGGGAGATGATTGGTGGAGCTTTCCACCATCTTGCTCCACCTCTGAGATCTAGGGCTTTTATTTTTTTGGGAGATTTAGTCTGTGCCTTCGATTGAGGCATATTTTTCTGTTTCTTTGTATGCCTTGTGCTTATTTGCTGAAGTTTGGGTGTTTGAGAAAACAGTCATTTCTCCCAGCCTTTATAGGCTGCCTTCATGCAGGGAAGACCTTTACTAATAGACCCAGCATAGAGGCCTTGAGTCTTCCTGAACCTTTTCTGGGGACACCTTCCCAGGCCTGTATGGGTGATTTTTATTCCAGTATATATGACAGCTTTTAAGTGTTTTAATTTCCACAAGTATCTCACTTCTGCTTCTTCTTAGAAGCTTTAGGATTTCTACTGTGTTACTCTGCCTGTAACCTCTTGCCCCTTGGCCCTGTGAGACCGCCAATCTACTGTTGCCCTAATGTGCCATGGAGACCACTGCTGTTTTTAGTGTCCTCTAATGTGGCATCCAAGTCATGCCACCAATCCCTCAGTACTCAGTCTTGTGAGACAGAAGCCAGTCCCTCAGGTAGCCCCCATACAAGCCAGAACATTAAATGCATTTTCCACTCTTTTCTTTCCATATCAAGGGAGGAGCTGGGAGTTAGGGTGCTTCCACCCAATCACAGTGTACTGCACTCTGAAGGAATGGGGCACATACAGGCAAAATGCCAAGTCATTTCCTACTGTTTAAATGCATTTTTATATTGATGTTAGCTGGGATCCTGCAGCTTCTTAACTGGTTTCTAGGGTTTTCCCAAGAATATTTTGATCCATATGTATTGTTATTAATTTTGTGTCTTCATGAGGAACAAGAGCCTGGACGTTCCTAGTCCACCATCTTGCTGACCCACATTATTTTCCTATGCATCCTTATTTTCCTGTAAAACTACTACTACTACTACTACTACTACTACTACTACTGCTGCTGCTGCTGCTGCTACTACTACTACTACTACTACTACTACTACTGGTACTAATGAGTTAGAAAGTTGAGTGGTACCATCATTAATTGTAAAATTTCAGAGAATAGAAAAGCTTGTCTATATAAGCCGAGTAAAAGAAAACTAAAAAATTTTTAAGAAAACTAACAACTCTATAACTCTTGGGAGTAAGTTATCTTTTTTATTTTTATTTTTATTTTTATTTTTGAGATGTAGTCTCTTTCTTTTACCCAGGCCAGAGTGCACTGGCATGATCTCAGCTCACTGCAATCTCCGCCTCCTGAATTCAAGTGATTCTCCTGCCTCAGTCTCCCGAGTAGCTGGGATTACAGGCATGTGCCACTGCACCTGGCTAATTTTTGTATTTTTAGTAGAGATGGAGTTTCACCATGGTGGCCAGGCTGGTCTCAAACTCCTGACCTCAAGTGATCTACCACCGCGGCCTCCAAAAGTGCTGGGATTACAGACTTGAGCCACTGCACCCTGCTGGGAGTAAGTAACATATTTATAAGGCTATGTGGAATATTTGTCATTCTCTTTTTTTTTCTACTTTGCTGATTTTTAAAATTTTCTACCGGAACATATCCTAATTACTTTTATAATACAAAAGTTTCTAAATTCAAAACATATTGTAGGTTCCAAGAGCAAAAGTACACTAAGAGCCAATGCAGTGCATCTTACAGAATTGGCTGTATCTGGGTCCATGCTCCCCATTCTCCCACTCAGCCATCCCATGCTGCCATTTCTCCTTTCCTGTCAGCTCCCTTGTCCCTGCTTCTTCTTAAACATTCACATTTATCCTTGTATGTCTCTATGGATCCTATCTTTGTTTTCAAAAAATAACTAAATAAATTATGTTAACCATTTTGCAGTTAATTTTTTCCAGAACAGTTTTAGATTTCAAAAAAAGTGAAGATATTACATATAGTTTCTAAAATACTCTGCATCTAGTTTATTTTCTTTTTAATATTGTACATTACTAATTTGTTAGAATTAACGAATCAATATTGATACACTATTATTAACTAAACTTCATGTTTGACTCAGATTTCTTTAGTTTTTACCTAATGTCCTTTTTCTCTTCCAGGATCTCATCCAGGGACACCACATTATATTATATTTCATCATCATTTCTCCTCAGGCTCATCTTGGCCATGAGATTTCCTCAGACTTGTCTTGTTTTTGATGACACTGACAGTATTGATGGATTACTGGTCAAGTATTGTGTAGAATGTTTTCCAGCTTGAATTTGTTTGATGTTTTTCTTACAACTAGACTGACAATAGGAGTAAGGCACAAAATTAACGTATAATTTTTATTACATCGTTTCAAGGGTACATGTTAGCAACATGATTTATCATTGTTGATGCTGATCTTGATCATTGGCTAATACAGTGTTTCAGCGTAAACTCATTTGTTTCTGTCTTCCTTTACATATTACATTAATTAAAAGAAAGTCGCTATTGTGCAGCACACACGAGAGTGGAGAGTTATGCTCCAGCCCGTCAAGTACAATTACATAAATTATTTGGAATTCTTCCACATAGAAATCTGTCTCTCTCTCATTTATTTATTTGTGTGTTTATTCATTCATCTATTCATTTATATCAGTAGAGACAATATGTGTTTCAAAATATTTTATCTTAGTCTGTGGCTTCTATTTTCATTCCCTTAATAATATTTTTCATAGACTAGAAGTTTTTTTTGTTAATGTTAACACAATTCAAATTATCCATTTTTCTTTCATGATTTGTGCTTTTAATATTGTATGTTAACACTCGTGGTGAAAACCAAGGCCATGAGACTTGCTCCTATATTTTCTTCTATAAGTTTTATAATAATTAATTTTGCATTTAGGGTTACAATTCATATTTAATCAATTTTTGTGAAATATAAAGTCTATCTCTAGAATTTTTCTCTCTCTCTTTGCATATAGTCATCCTATTTTCCATCATCATTTGTTGATAAAACTACACTTTATTGAATTTCATATGTCTTACATAAAAAAAAAGTTGACAATATTTGTTTGTATCTAGTCCTTGGTCCTGTATTATTATCCATTTATTTTTGTGTTTATTTTTTTGCTAATATTATGCTGTCTTGATTTTAGTAGCTTTATAGTCTTGAAATTAGGTAGTTTAAATCCTCAACCTTTTTTTCTGTAATGTGTTAAATATTTTAGGTCTTTCACTTTCTATATAACTTTTAGAATCAGTTTGTCAATATAAAAAAATAGCTTGCTGGTAATTTCATCGAGATTATGTTGAATATATTTGATCAAGTTGGGAAGTATTGACACCATAAACAGCGCTGAGTTTTCTAATCCCTGAACACATTCGTCATTCATTTAGATAATGTTTCAGTGTTTCTTCCAACAGATTTTGTAATATTCCATGAATAGAACCTGTATATATTTTGTTAGATTTATATCTAATATTTTATTATTTTGGTGCTATTGCAAAAGGTATTAAAAAACTTCAGATTCCAATCATTCATTGCTGGTGTATAGGAAAGAAATTGACTTTAGATGTTAACCTTTTATGATGTGATGTTGCTATACTTGTAATTAGATCCAGAAATTTTGTTGATTCTTTGGAGCTTTATGCATAAATAATGATGCCATCTGCGAACAAAGACAGTTTCTTTACTTCTCTTACTTCAGTATCTTGGACTTCTAGTACAATGTAAAATAGGAGTGGTAACAAATAACATTTCTTTCTCATCCCTAATCACAGCAGAAAAATATAAATTTTCTCATTATTAAGTAAAATGTTGGCTGTAGTTTTTTTTTTTTTTTTTTTTTTTAAGAATGCTTTCTTATCATTGGGCGCAGTGGTTCATTGAGAGGCCGAGGCGTGCGCATCACC
Source organism: Theropithecus gelada (assembly GCF_003255815.1). Classification (NCBI taxonomy): domain Eukaryota; kingdom Metazoa; phylum Chordata; class Mammalia; order Primates; family Cercopithecidae; genus Theropithecus; species Theropithecus gelada. The sequence goes on along the minus strand of NC_037676.1, from coordinate 64,271,998 downwards.
TGAGGTGAGGAGTTTAAGATCAGCCTGGCCAACATGAAGAAACCCTGTCTTTACTAAAAATACAAGAAAAAAAAAAAAAAATCCTGGACATGGTGGCGGGCGCCTGTAATCCCAGCTACTCGGGAGGCTGAGGCAGGAGAATCACTTGAACCCGGGAGGCGGAGGTTGCAGTGAGCTGAGATCGCGCCATTAAACTCTAGCCTGGGCAACAGAGCGAAACTCCATCTTAAAAAAAAAAAAAAAAAAAAAAAAAAAAGAGTTATTATCAAACTGAGGACGTTTCACTCTATTCCTAGTTATCTGGATGGTCTTACCATGAATAGATATTGAATATTGTCATAACATTTTCTGCATCATATGACACAATCTGTAATTTTTCTTTTTGATCCTGTTCATAGATAAATTCTATTAATTAATTTTCAAATGGTGAACCAGCTTCACATAACTGTAATAAATTTCAATTACTTTTATGCATTGTTAGATTCAACTTGCTAACATTTTATTGAGGAATTTTGTATCTATCTTCATGAGAGATGCTGGTCTTCAGTTTTATTTCTTATATCGTATCTGGCATTCATATTAGCATAATGGTAGATAGAATGAATTTGAAAGTGTTCCCTTTGCCTCTATTTTCTGGCTGAGATTGTGGAGAACTGATATCAATCCTTCCTTAAATATTTGGTAGAATTCAACAGTAAAACTATTTGGGCTTAGTGTTTTCTTTCTCTTTTTTGAAAGATTTTAAATTATCGATGCAATTTATGCAATAAATGCAAATCTATTCAGATCTATTTCTTTTTGTGTGCATTTTGGTAGTCTGTGTTTTTCAAGTAATTGGTCCATTGCATTTAAGTTGTCAAATTTGGAGGCATGAAGTTGTTTATAGTATTCCTTTATTTTTTTTTAAATTTCCATAAGATCATTCTTGATAAACCCTCTTATATTTTTGTTATTGTCTGTGTCTTTTCTCTTTTTTGCTTGGTTAATTTAGTGAAGACTTACCTTTTTTTAGCCTTTCTTTTAAAGAACCAGACTTTGGGTTTGTTGATTTTTTTCTATTGTTTTTCTGTTTTAATTTTTATTATTTCTTTTCTTCTACCTGCTTTAAATGTAAATTGCTTTTCTTTCTCCAGTTTTCTATGATGCAAATATAGATGATTGATTGCAACATTTTTTCATTTTCTGATTTATGCATTTAATGCTATAAATTTCTCCCAAAGCATTGTTTTTGTAACATCACACAAATTTTGACTACTTGTTTTTTCATTTTAATTTACCTCAAAACATTTTCAAATTTTTTCTGAGACTCTTTGGACTCATGTTAATTAGTTGCTTAATTTTCAAATATTTGAAGCTATTTCTGCCATCTTTCTGTTATTGATATCTAGTTCAATTTCATAGTTTTGAAAAGACACTTTGTATGATTTCTATTCTTTTAAATGTGTCAAGTATATTTTATGATCCAGAATCACGTCTATCTTGGTGGATGTGTAAGATTGACAATATGTGTATTCTGCTGTTATTCAAGAACATTGTGTACGAATATCAATTAGATTCAGTTGATTAATTGTGTTATTTAGGTCAATTATATTTGTAAATATTTCTTGTCTGTTTTACCTTTCAATATGGAAACTGTGATATTAAAATTTCCAACTGGTATAATTAAATTGTCTATTTCTCCTTGCACTTCTATCAGTTTTTGCCTCACATATTTTGACAATCTGCTGTTTGGTGCATACACATTTAGGATTGTTAGGCTTTTTTGGTGAATTGACACCTTTATCATTAGGCAATGCCACTCTTTAGCCCTGAAAATATCCCTTGTTCTGGAGTCTTATTCATCTTAAATTAATATAGCTACTCCAAATTCTTTAGATTATTGTTATTGCAGAATGTTTTTCCCCATCTCCTTACTTTGAAACCCTCTGAAACTTTGCAGTTCAAATGAGTTTCTTGACAATATATAGTTTGGTCTTGTTTTTTATTATAGATTTCAATAATACGTCTTCTTTCATTTTATTTTTACATTCTTATTTATTTATTTATTTTTTGAGACAGAGTCTCACTCTGTTGCCCAGGCCCGGGTTCAAGTGATTCTCATGCCTCAGTTTCTGGAGTAGCTGGGACTACAGGTGTGCATCACTGCGCCCAGCGAATTGTATTTAGGGTAGAGGCAGGGTTTCGCCATGTTCCCCAGGCTGGTCTCAAACTTCTGGGCTCAGGCAATCCACCCGCCTCCACCTTCCAAAGTGCTGGGATTACAGACATGAGCCACCATGCCCGACCGACAATGTATCTTTTAATTGGTGTATTCAGATCATTAATTTTTAAAGAATTTTAAAAAATATTTGACCTAATAGTTTCTAACCTTCTATTCATTGCATTTGTTCTTTGATTTTCTCCTTTTGCCTGCCTTTTCTGATTTTAATTGAGCGTTTTTATGATTGAGCGTATCTCCTCTCAACATAATTTTACTTTCTTTTACAATTTTTAATGTTATTTTTTCTAGAATTTGCAGTATCTATTAACACGAATCCATATTTGACACAAGTATCACTGGGCTGCTTCATATATTACACAGATAACTTAGGATACTCCCCATTCCTCCATCCCATCCCTTATTACATTGTTACCATTTATTTTTCTTTTCCATCTGCTATAATCATCCAATACTCTGTCATTATTTTACAAAACATCTCTTAGATGAATTGAGAATTAGGGAAATATGCTTTATTTTAGCTTCATTTATCATTTCTTTGATGCTCTTTTTCAATGGTTATTTGCGTTTCTGACCTGTGTACTTTTCCCTCTTTCTGAAGGACTTCTTTTAACCACTTCTTGCAGACCAGGTCTATTTTAAAGAATTTCTTCTGTTTTTGTTTGTCTGAAAAAGCCTTTATTTCTCCCTTAATTTCAAAAGATAATTTCCCTGGATATAGAATTCTAGGGAGTAACCGGGCGTGGTGGCTCACGCCTGTAATCCCAGCACTTTGGGAGGTCTAGGCAGGCGGATCACGAGGTCAGGAGATCGAGACCATCCGGGCTAACACGGTAAAACCCCGTCTCTACTAAAAAAATACAAAAAATTAGCCGGGCTTGGTGGCCGGCGCCTGTAGTCCCAGCTACTCAGGAGACTGAGGCAGGAGAACCGCGTGAACCCGGGAGGCGGAGCTTGCAGTGAGCCGAGATCGCGCCACTGCACTCCAGCCTGGGCGACAGAGCAAGACTCCTCTCAAAAAAAAAAAAAAAAGAAAAAAAAAAAAAAAGAATTCTAGGGAGTAATTTTTTTCTTTCAACACTTGAAATAATTTACTCTCTTATTACTTGCATGGCTTCTACTGAGAAATCTGCTGAAATTTTCATTTATTTACTTATATTTTATTTACCGAGGTAAATAGGTCTTCAGTGTGAGGTTTTGTTAATCTGGCTAGGATTACAGATCTGGCTATTTACTGTAGCCTTTGGAGTAAGAGGTTTCATTTTCTCTACTGTCTTGATATTTATCTTCTTTGTTGCCTTTGGGCCTTCTCACAGACCCCTTCTTGGGTAGAATTTGCATCTTGCAGCTGAACGAGTTGTTACTGTTACCGTGTCTGAGTGCTGTCACTGGGGTCATAATGCATCAAAATATCTTTGATAACATGTGCCTGAAAATACTCAGCACATTCTACTGAGAAGCATTCTACAATGCTACAATGCTGGGAAGAGAAGCATTCTATAATCTTAAGCTTGAATCTCAGTCTTTTACTGGGACTGTGTCACTGGGATGTGGCCTTCACTAGTGTGCCTTAGTTTTCCTGCCCCCTTTAGGTTAGATAGGAGAGCGAGGGCAGACTAGAGTCAGAGAAATACACTTTTAAGGTGGAGCAGTAGTTATTGAGAATGTTTTGGTCATATTTTAAAATGGTTACTCGTCCGTTCCCACTGCCTGACTTCACTTTAGGAAGTGCTACACAACCAATGCCAGAAGTCCTTCTGCTGCGACAGATGACTGTGGCCATTGTGGGAAGGACAATGTTTGCTATGAAAGTGTTGTTACTTGATGTTTCCAAGGTTTCCTATCTTTAGAATACCAGAGGAAGGGCTGAGGTCGTGGGGACTAAAAATAGACTAAGGTGGCTGTGCTACAAAAATTAAACTGTTGGATAGCCCAAGTTATATTGTAGAGGTAAGCACCACCTTGTAGAACATACTAAGGAAGCTTATTGGGAAACTCTGGAAAGATTTTCAGTTAAAAAAAAAAAAGTGAGAACTTCTAATGTGTTATGGTTGAATGTGACCCAACCGTTGAAGAATATACAAGATTTTTACTCAAGGTCCACTATTTTTAAAGATGTATCCTCTTTTCACAAGGAAGCCTCTCTAAGTGCAATGCAGTATTCATAAGCCTAGTAATAAGGCAGGTGTGCATTTGGAAAGACTATTGGGACAATTACCATGGAGATCCAACTGTCCTTTTACTATTATTTTGACTCCTTTCAGCCCAAACTCTTCAGTTCATAAAAGACTAAACTTTGCAATGTTTGAGTGTAAAATCACCCCAAATTAAAACACAAGCACCACTGCATAGCTACCCAATCCATTTCCCTTAAAGTTCTTTTCATGCAACTTTCAAACTGAAGAAAAATGCTGTACACAAAGTCTATCTCCCTCACACCGTACTATCTGTGTAAGACATGGAAGTCTCCATTCACTTCAGTCTAACTCAGAAACATTAACACTGGCTCTTATTTGCACTGATTCAGATGTTGAATGTACTGAGTATTTTCAGGCACATATTGTCAAAAGATATTTTGTCACGATTCTCTCATAAATTTGCATAAAACAATCATTGCTACTGAAAAAGAGGTACAGTTAACAAAGAAACAATTTGTGTTTGCCCTTCAATAATTAATTAATTATTAATTAATATCTATATTAAGAAACAATTATTTATTTACTCCATCAAAATGCTTTTAACATTAAAAAAAATACTTTTAGGTGACCCATGCCTGCAATCCCAGCACTTTGGGAGGCCGAGTCGGGTGGATCACTTGAGGCCAAGAGTTTGAGACCAGTGTGGTCAACATGGCAAAACTCTGTCTCCATTAAAAACACAAAAATTAGCTAAGCATGGTTGTGCATGCCTATAGTCCCAGCTACTCAGGAGACTGAGGTAGAAGAATTGCTTGAACCTAGGAGGCGGAGGTTGCAGTGAGCCGAGATCACGCCACTACACTCCAGCCTGGGCGACAGAGCGCGACTTCGCCTCAAAAAAATAAAATTAAGTTAAAAAAAAAACACTTTAAAAACATTCCAACAAAATTTTTGCATTTAATCTGAAAACACACACACACAGAGACACAGCGATATGGTAGGTTTAGTTTCCAGATCACCACAATAAATTGAATATTACAATAAAGTGAAGCACATGAATTTTTTTATTTCCCTGTGCATATAAAAGTTATGCTTGCACTACACTGCAGTCTATTAAGTGTGCAATAGCATTATGTCTAAAAATAATGCATACATTGTTTAAAAATATCTTGTTGCTAAAAAATGCTAACAATCATCTGAGCCTTCAGTTAGTCATAGTCATTTTGCTGGTGGGGAATCTTGCCTCAATGCTGATGGCTGCTGACTGATCAGTGTGGTGGTTGCTGAAGGTTGGAGTGGTGGTGACAACTTCTTAAAATAAGACAACAATAAAGTTTGCCACCCACATTGACTCTTCTGTCACAGAAAATTTCTGTGTTATTTGCAATGCTGTTTGAAAACATTGTACCCACAGTAGAACTTCTCACAAAATTGGAGTCAATCCTCTCAAATCCAGCTACTGCTTTTTCAGCAGAGTTTATATAATATTTTGAATCCTTTGCTGTCATTTCAACAATGTTCACAGCTTCTTTGCCAGGAGTGGATTCCATTTCAAGAAACCACTTTCTTTGTTCATCTACAAGAAGTAACTCTTCATCTTTCAAATTTGATCATGACATTAAAGCAATTCAGTCTCATCTTCCGGCTCCATTTCTCATTCTAGTTTTCTTGTTATTTCTATCACATCTGCAGTTACTTCCTCCACTGAAGTCTTGAACCCCTAAAAGACATCCATGAGTACTGGAATTAACTTCTTCTAAATTTCCATTAATGTTGATATTTTGATATTCTCCATAAATCATGTTTTTTTTTTTAAATAAACAAATCTCTATGCTACTAGATACAATAGCACGGAAATTGAGAGTGCACCAAAGGTAAGGTTCAAAATAATCTATGTACAAATAACACATTATTGAATATTAACTGTTAAAGGTATAGAAATAATTTTCTATACAATTAACATTTTAGAAAAACTGTATGATCTTGTGCCATAAAGGAAAACTGCAGTTAACATGAAATTATGCAGAAAAATTTAGTTTCTATTGCTATGGTTTTAATAATCTCCAAATTAATTAGTGTAGTTAACCTATAAAACCTCTGAAGGCCTACCCAACCAGAACTCAGCCAAACTGCAGTTTTTCTTTAATGTAAGCCTATCTTTATGTTCATTAAAATGCTTTCTGATATTGGTCATTTTCAAAGGCCTCTCAAACACTTCAAATCTGTGGATTTATGGAGCAGCATTAGCCAGCAGCCAGTTTCTATGCCCTGGCAGAACTTTGAACCTGAATTGTGACAGAAGCATGCAACATTATCAGGGGTAGTGGGTAGGGAAAGTCCAAATCTCTGCCAGTTCCAAATCCATACAGTTGTCATTTCATTCAAGATAATTAAATCGTTTACTTATTACACATGATAATAGATGGTACACAGCTTCTTTCCCATCTATAATTTTATCTAGTACCATTATTCAATTTAGGTAGGTTGCATAGGATGTGCCAATAATCATTTTCATAACCAATAATTCCATGATTTTGCTTGGGTAATCTCTTTTAACGGTGAACTTCAGGTCACAACAGTACCTATCAGTTCAACTGCACTAAGGTTTCTGAAGACAATGACTTCTTCACCCAGGCAGTTTATATATAAATTCCAAAAAGAACCTGGCATCACCCTGAAGGAATTATAACTTCACACTGTTGGGGAAATTTACCAAGATGGCTTCAGAGTAGACTAACGTTAAACAGCACATTAAAAAAAAAAAGACATTTATTCAGCATCATGATCATACTATTACATTTAGCAATCAATAGCATGACTGAAAACAAAAAATCTATCCTGAATGTTTTTAATGGAATCTAGAATGATGAATCGCTTCCAGAATTGAAGAGATTTGGGGACTACTTTGAATTAGGCTTTGGTTTAAGGGAATGCTATGATTGGTTTGATCTATCCAAACCACTAAAACTTTCTTCATATCAGCAATAGGTTGTTTTTCTTTCTTATGATTCATGTGCTCACTGGATTATCACATTTAATTTCCTTCAAAAACTTTCCTTTGCATTCACAACTTGACTAACTGGCATAAGAAGCCTACCTTTCAGCCTGTCTTGGGCTTTCAATATCCCTTCTTCACTACTCACTAAGCTTAATCATTTCTTGCTTTTGTTTTTTCTTTTTTTATAGACAGAATTTTGCTCTTGTTGCCCAGGCTGGAGTGTAGTGGTGCAATCTCGGCTCACTGCAACCTCCACCTCCCAGGCTCAAGCAATTCTCCTGCCTCAGCCTCCCAAGTAGCTGGGATTATAGGTACACGCCATCACACCTGGCCAACTTTGTATTTTTAGCAGAGATAGGGTTTCACTATGTTGGTCAAGCTGGTCTCGAACTCCCGACCTCACGTGATCCTCCCACCTCAAGTGAGAGAAGTCCAACTCCTCCTTTCACTTGAATACTTAGAGGCCATGATAACATTATTAATTGACCTAGTTTTTATGTGCTATGTATTAGTGAATGGGAGGATTGAGGAAAGAGAGGGAGACAGGGGAATAATAGCTGGTTGGTAGAACAGTCAAAACACAAACAACATGTGTCAAATAAGTTTGCTATCTTATATGGACATGGCTAGTGATGCTTCAAAAGAACTACAGTAGTAACATCAAAGATCACTGATCACAGATCACCATAACAGATACAATGATAATAGAAAAGTATAAAATTTTAAGAGAATTATCAACATGTAACACAAACATTGGAGAAAAGGTACCAATAGACTTGCTTCATTCAGGGTTGCAGCAAATCTTCAATTTGTAAAACATGCAATGTCCGTGAAGTACAATAAAGTGATGTAAGACAAGGTGTGCCTGTATATATAAACTTTCTCCATTGCTGCCCCCCAATTCTTCTCTAAATGACATATGATCTCTTTCCTTTCCTTTTCCCATGAGGCGAGAAGAGAACTGGGATAAAACTTATACATCTGGTAAGTATTTAAAAGGTCACAAGAAGTCATAATTCTTACTGTAACAATTTTTAAATGGATAATTTTAAATGTCACAGTTTAAAAAAAATTATTAGAAGTCTAAAGATGCAAATAATTTTAAATGAACCAAACTCCAGAGAGAAATCAGCACTACCTAGAAGAGAAGAAACTGCTAGTTAATTTTATGCCTGCAGTTATATCCTCTGTAGACAGAGGATATAATTTTCCATAGGCAAGGGATGTTTATAATTTAATAGAGAAACTTTTAATGGACACCCATTGGGGGAAAAGATAGATTAGATTCCAAAAAGTCCCAGAAGAAAAGCACATCATCATCTGTTCACCAAGTCTTTCACAGACAGACTTTAAATATGTGGAAGCATACTAAATATTGGAACCAAACTGGAAGGCAAGGGAAGATCTCCTGAGTTGCATAATGCTGGACAGATGGTGGCTGGAGAATTCACCTGTAACCCCAAAATCTGCCTGTAAACCATAAAAAGTTCTTGAGATTCTCATAATTCTTAAATACCAAGTCCTTCTGAAATTAGGATTCCAGATCTCACCCCCAAAGGTTTTGAAGCCAGGGATGAACTCAAATACAAACTGCAACCCATACCAGATCCAGTTCAATAAGAACTTAGATCCAGTCTGGCAGAAGAAGGGGTTTCTCTGTTCTGAAATTATTTTATATCAAAGATTCAACATACAATAAAAGATAATATAATATGGGAAGCAAAAGCAAATGTAAACATCAGAAAACTATGACCAAAAAAAGTTACATAACATAGAATCAAAACTGAACCAAGCATTAGTTTTAACAGGCAAACACATTAATATAACTACTTTAAAGTATGTTGAAAAGCTTAAGAGACATATTATATTGACAGCATGAATTAATGGCTATTTTAGTAGAAACATTGAAGCTCTACAACAGAAACAAAACGAAAATTGCAAAATTGAAAAAGACAATATCTGGAATGGAAAATTTATCAAATATACTTCACGGCAGATGACTACAGCAAAGAAAAAGGATAGTAAACTTGAAGACTAATATCCCAATATATTATAAAAACAAGCAAAACATGAAAATCCAAATGACTATAAAAAATACAGCAGAAGAGCAGAGAAATGTGATGAAATATCATGTGACCCATCATGCTTAAAATTTAACTTCTAAATGAAAAAGTTTTTGAAAAAAGGGCATAAAAACTATTTAAAAATACAATGTACAATAATTTTGCAAAATTGATGAAGGACATTAATAATCATACCACAAAAGCTCAGCCAAACTCAAGCAAAACAAATAAAAGAAACTCATATCTAGACAAATCAGTTACTGTTGAAAACCAATGCTAATGAAAACAAAGCACTCACAGAAGCTGGACTTCTGAAATGGGATAACGAGAAGCTTGGAAAACTTCATTCCCCCAAATCAATGATAAAATTGAAAAAAAAAAATTCAGAGACTCTGGGAATTTACAAAAGAAATACAACAATTTGAGAAATGTTCATTCAAGAAAAACTACTGAACTTCTGTAAGAATAACAGGAATATGATGTTTTGTCTGGGAAAGTTCCCATCCTCCTTTGTTCTTTAGGTGGGTAATTCTACCAACATTGGATACGCTGTGAGAACAGGCAGTTCTGCAGCTAAAGGAGTCCAGGTTGATTTGGAGTGAAGTGAGGGAACATCTCAGAGATGTTGCCAAAAGCAATGGCAAGTTGGTGGAAAATGATTGAGGAAGGCCAACATTTCAGTTGCCTGAAGCTTCAATATTGGTTGAGTAAGGAACATACTAGCCAGAAATGGAATAAGAAGATTTCTGGAATAAGATTTAATGAGATTTGATAAGTTTCAAAATACTCCTGGTGATCTGGAATGCTCTGTCTTTTCCAAGACAATGTACATGCTTAGGAGAGACCAGAAAAGCCCCAACTATATACCCAACATAGGCTGCACATGAGACATTGCACAAGCAGGGACTAGAAGCTGGGGCAGATGTGTAAACTACCTGAACTTTCAGCGTGACCTCCAATCCACACACAGAGCAAGAGGCAAAGGGTTCGATTCTCACTGGTTCAAGGTGCTTAAGCGCAAACTCTAATCAATTATTGACTAATTCCTCAGCTATGCTAACCAAGAGTAATATCTAAACCTCTATGTTTTCAAAAAAAAAAAAAAAAAAAAAACAAGAAAAGAAATACCTTAGCAGAGACATGAGTGACTGCATATTAAATTAAATAGGAGACAGAGAATTAGTCCAGGCAGGGATAAAAATAAAGAAAAAAATTAACTAACGAACAACAAAATAATCTCATTTGGGAAATCAGAATCTGTTATCCAAAATATCATGTCTTATTTTCAATGGAAGAGAAGAAACAGGAAAACATGGCTCATTGACATCAGGGAAAAAAGCAGCAAGCAGAAACTATCTGTGAGGGATCTCAGATGTTGGACTTAGTATACAAAGACTTCAAAGCATCCATTATAAATCTGTAGAACTAAAGCAAAGTGTATTTTTAACAATTAAAAGTAAGTAAAATGATAATTATTAAATAGAGAACATTAGTGTAAAGATAAAAAGTATAATTACAATTACATGTGTATACATATATAAACACATATATTAATCCAATAGAAATTCAGTACAATAATTTAAATGAAAAAGACACTAGAGGAGCTCAACAGCAGATATGAACCAGCAAAAAACAACAACAAAAACACACCGAACTTGAAGCTAGATGAATAGAGACTGTCCAGTCTGAAGAACAGAAAGAAAATTTAAGAAAATAAGCAGAGCTTTAGAGATCTGTTGGAACAATTAACATGTTGATAATTACACAATGGGAATCTTAGAAAGAGAATAAAGGAGAGAGAAGGAAGGAGGGACACAGAAATAAAACAAACAGTTGTTTTAAAAGCTAAAACACTTCCTAAATTGGAAGAAAAGCATTAATCTACACTTCTAAAAATATCAAGAGACTCCAAGTAGAATAATAGTCATAGTCAAACATTTCAAATCTAAAGATTAAGAAACAATTTGGAAAGCACAAGAAAAAGGCAGCTGAATATGTACAAGAGAATCATAATAAGATTAATAGGTGACTTCTCCTGAGAAACAATGAGGAAAATAGAATGACATATTGAAGAGAGTGATCTATTAAAAGAGCTGACAGGAAAAAACTGTCAATCAAGATTATTGCACTCAATAAAACTATCATTTGATGATGAATAGAAATAAAGTTATTTCCAGATAAACAAAGTTAGAGTGCATTGCTAACAGATATGTCTTATAAGAAATGCTAAAGAAAGACCTTTGGGTCAAAGGAAGTGATACTAGAGGGTAGCTTGAATCCACACAAAGAATTACATTTCACAGATAAAGGTGATTACCTAAGTATATTATCTCTCTCTATATATATATGTGTGTGTATGTGTGTGTGTGTACATATATATATGTGTGTGTGTGTATGTGTGTGTTTCCAAACTGATTTTTTTTAAATTAAATAAATCAATTTCATAAAAATTGCTGTGATGCACTTAAAACATATATGTCAATAATAACACAAAGGTAGAGGGAGGAAATGGAGCCATATAGAAGCAAATTTTCATATTATCATGGAATTAAGTTATTAATCTGAATTAGATTATGATGAATTAAGATCTCTTGAGGAAACATGAAGTAACTAAAAAATATAGTTTAAAGAAGTCAACAAAGGAATTAAAATGATATGCGAGCAAATAACACAAAAGAGGAACAGAGGAAAAAAAGAGACCTGGGATATATAGAAAACAAATAGAGAAATGGTTGCGGTCACTCAAACCATGTCAATAATCACATTAAATGTAAATAGATTTTACACTTAATGGTGAATGCTATCTCCTTAAGATCAGGAACAAAGCAAAGATGATCTCTGTCACCATGCCTCTTTAAAATAGTACTGGAAGTCCTAGCCAATATAATAAAGCACATAGCCAATGAAATAAGTCAAATAAAAGTAAAAATAAAGAAGGGAAAATAAAAGAAATGAGCACACAGATTGGAAAGGAAGCAATAAAAGCGTCTTTATTTGCAGATTACATGATTATCTCTCTTGGAAACCATAAAGAATCTACACACAAACAAACCAAGATAAACTCCTAGAACTAATATGTGAGTAGCAAGGTCACAGGATACAGAGTTAAAATACCAAAGTCAATTATGTTCCTACATACCAACAAGAAAAAACAACATATCTTACACTTTCACCAAAAGATAATGAAGCATTTGTGTATAAATATAACAAACTGTGTGTAGGATCTGTGTGCTCAAAAGTATAAAGCATTGATGAAAGAATTCAAAGATGATCTAAACAAATGGAGAGAGATTTTGTGTTTATGGATTAGAAGGCTCCATATTATGAAGATGTCAGTTTTCCACAATCTGACCTGTAAACTTTTTTGATCAAAATCCCATCAAAATATTTGGAGAGAATGTGATTCTAAGATTTGTACAGAAAAGCAAAGAAGTTAGAAGAGCTGAAATCATTCTGAGAAAGACGAATAAACTTAGAGGAGTTAAATTATCCAATTTCAAAACTTAACCATAAATCTACAGCAATAAAGACAGTGTAATATTAACAACATGATAAGTACATAGATGGATGGAAAAGAATGGTGGTGGGTCCAAACACACACACACACACACACACACACACACACACACACACACTTTCAGCTTATTAACAAAGAGGCAAAGACAATTCAATTAAGAAATCAGTCTTTCAAACAAACGGTGCTAGAAAAATTAGATATCCACATGCAAAAATATAGACCTTGGTACATACTTTACATCTTATACAAAAATTCACCCAAAATAGATCATAGACCTAAATGCCAAACATAAAGCTATAAACTTTGAGGAAAAAAGCGTAAGAAAAATTGCATAACTTTGAGTTTGGCAATGAGTTTTTCTATATGATAAAATCTCTACCCACAAAAGAAAATATTTCTAAATTGCACTTAAATCAGATTTTTGCTTTTTGAAAGACATTGTTAAGAGATTCAAAAAGCAAGTTAGCTGGGTGCAGTGGCTGCTGTAATCCCAGTACTTCGGGAGGCCTAGGCAGGCAGATCACTTGAGCCCAGGAGCTCAAGACCAGCTGGGGCAACATGGTGAAACGCCATGTCTACAAAAAATACGATAATTATCCGGGCATGGTGGCACATGCCTGTAGCCCAGCTACTCAGGAGACAGAGATAGGAGGATCACCTGAGCCCAGGAGGTTGGGGCTGTAGTGAACCATGATCACACCACTGCACTCCAGAATGGATGACAAAGTGAGACTGTCTCAGAAAGAGACAAAAACAAAACCAAACCAAGCTACAGATTAGAAGAAAATACTTGCAAAAAAACACGTGTATAAAAAAGAACCTATTCCCAGAATATATGAAAAACTCTTAAAAATTCAATAATTGCTAAACAAATTAGAAATGTGTGAACAATCTGAATAAACAATAACATATATGGATAAGCAAATGAATAGTTGCTCAACATCGTTTGTCATTAGGGAAACACAAACTAAAACTACAATGAAATATCACTACACACCTAATAGAATTGATACAAATAATAACGAAAGACAATGCAAATTACTGGGGTGGGGGTGAGGGGATGTAGGGCAACAGGAACTCTCACTCATTGCTGATGGGAATACAAAACAGTATTTGTACTACTGTATTTGTACATTGTGCCTATATTTAAGACAGTATTGTGTACTTAAAATTTTGTTAAGAGAATAGATCTCATATTGACTGTTCTCACACAATTTAAAAAATGCTCATGTATCTGCTCATTTACCCAAAAGCATATTGCTGGAAGGATAAAACAGAAACTAAAGAGATTGATTGCTTAAGTGGGTAGGTGAGAAAGGAGAGAATGACAATGAATTATGAGAAGTGAAAAGGGGGCCAGATGCAGTGGCTCACGCCTGTAATCCCAGCACTTTGGGAGGCCGAGGCAGGTTAATAGACTGAGCTCAGGATTTCAAGAGCAGCCTGGGCAACACGGTGAAACCCTATCTCTATTCAAATACAAAAAATTAGCTGGGCTTGGAGGCCTGCACCTGTAATCCTAGCTTACTTGGGAGGGTGAGACAAGAGAATCGCTTGAACCTGGGAGGCGGAGGTTGCAGTGAGCCAAGATTGTGCCACTGCAATCCAGCCCAGGCAACAGAGGGAGACTCCCTCTCACATATACATATACAGTTGGTTCCCAACTTATGATGGTTTGACTTAATAATTTTTCAGCTTCATGATGAGCTTATAAGGAAGTAACCATATGGTAAGTCAAGAAGCATCTGTATGTAGCATGTGTGGGTGTTTGAGTATTTATGTGTGTCCACAGGCATATGTGCATGCAGGTAGCATAGATTTCCTGACTCTGTCCACTGAAAAGCCCTAGGAGCAATTCTACCTTCGTTGGAATGATCAGTCAATTATATTATGGTCCAGATCTTGGTTTCTAAATACAGTTCTCCAATAAAAGGAGCCTGAGCTCCTTGGAGATCTAGTGAAGTCAATTCTAGGGCTGGAGTGTGAATATGCGAGGCAAGCCTAGAACGTCTTGTAATGCCAGCAAATAAGGAAGCGCTTGAAGAAGCAAAGGCAATGGTCAAACATACATGGAAGCCAACTGGAGGTAGCTACCATTGGCCAAAGCTGTAACAATGTAACCAATAAAATAAGTATGATTGTATTGGGTTATAACTCACAGAATCAAATAAATTTCCATGAGTCAATAGATATTCATAGGAAATGAATAAATAATAAAGTTGAGAATAGACATTTCTTCTTTACAAAAGAATTCCGATGACTAAGTGTAGAAGAAACGAGGGAAATATAAAATTGTAAAATACAAAAATGAGGAAAATTTAAAATTAGGAAGATATCTCAGTAATAATTATTAGAGGCAAGATTCATACATGGATGCTAAAATCCATAGGGACAAATTTATAGAGAAACAAGATATTAGCATTATATTAAAATATCTCTCCTAGATATTATTATAAAAAAATTAGTAACTTTAGAGTAGAGAAACCTAGCAGACATCTTCTTACCTTAGAGACTGAAGTTAACACCCCTATTAATAAGACATATGGACATCATGTGACACCTGACATGACTCACTGGGAAGAGCAAGCATCACTTCCATTGTATTCGTGTCGAATACATAACCCCAGTATTTGTGAGAAAACGTTAGACAAACTTAAATTGAAAGGCATTCTGAAAAATAACTGACCAGCACTCATAAAAAGGTGTCAAAATCTTGAAAGACAAGGTAAGAATGAGGAACCGTAACAGATGGGAGGAGCATAAAGAGACAACAATTTTTTGCATTCTAGGGTCCTGAATTTGATCCAGGAACAGAAAAAAGGGACATTAAGGGCAAAACTAATTGAATTTGAATAATGCCTGTTTAGTTAATCGGTTTTTTTTTTCTTTTTTTCCCCAATGTTAATTTCCGTTCTGACAATTGGACCATGGTTATATAAGTTAATAATATCAAAGGAAACTAGGTGAAGAATGTATATGGACTTTCTGTACCATTTTGCAACTTTGATATAAGTCTAAAATTATTTCAGAATAAAATTTGAAGAAAAAACAGATCTTTTGGCTATAACATAGAAAGCTATATAATAAATTAAATTTAAAAAGTAATTTCCAAAATAGAATCTATAATGCAATTACTTCATGTATAAATAGAAAATTGACTTGAACAACATGAGTTTGAAATGTGCAGATCCACTTATATATGGACTTTTTTCTTCTACCTCTGCCACTGCTGAGACAGTAAGACCAATCACTTCTTTTTCTCTGCTTCTGTCTACTCAACATGATGCTGATGATAAAGAATGAGAATGAAAGCCTTTATGATGGTTCATTTTCATTTAATGAATAGTAAATATGTGTACACTTCTTTATATTTTTCTTAAGATTTTCTTTTCTGTAGCTTACTTTATTATAAACATATAATATATAATACATATAACATAGATGTTTTCATGGGCAGTTTATGTAATTGGTAATGCTTGTCAACAGTAGGCTATTAGTAGTTAAGTTCTGGGAGAGTCAAACGTTATCTGGGGATCTTGGACTATATAGGGCCTCAGCACCCCTAACCTCTGAGTTCAAGAATCAACTTTGTATATACATTTATATATATATGTATACAGGTACATCTATATGTAATACGTATTTATGTTTATATTCACATTGATATATGTAAAAATACCCCTGTAACATTATATTCTAAGTTGTTGATTGTTTTTTTCTTGGAATAGAAGAGTGGGTAACACTTTTTACTTTATATATTTTATATTTTTCTCTCATGCTTGAGTTTTTGTAATAAGGATAGATTCATTCTGGAAAAAACAATAAAGGTATTAGAGTTTTACAAAAAGGAGATGTTTGAAAAATAGGTGAATAAAAACCAACTTTAGAAACTAAACTTACTTTATCCATAGTCCATTAAGTACACGCCTGATTTCCTAAGCCATAGCTCCAGCCAGCCTGCTGCATTCCAATTTATATCCATGTTTGACTGTAAACATCAACAAATAAGGAAGGTATAAAATATTTAAAGGCCAGGCAGCACTTTGGACTGTCAGAATGATCTGTTCACACATGCAGCACTGTGCCATGCTTTCCGGTCAGTGTTGCCCATTTATGTTAGCTATAACTACAATGCTCCTTGCTTGTATTCCATTTAGGACTGTCATAAAGCTAAGAATACACTCTGATACGTATTTAAAGTTTATTTTATTCTCTGTTCTTCAGATCATATGCAAATGATTTAGAGTGGCAAATTATGTTCTGTCAGGAATAATTTTAAGTATTAAAAACAGTTAGAAAACACTTTAAGGGAGAAAGCTACCTTTCATGTTAAACTCCCGCTCCTTGCCTGTTTAAATTTTGCCAATGTCATGTCTTGCTGAGTTGTCAGAAAGAACTAAACTTGTGTTTATTCAAACTTCTAATGAGTCGCATAAGGTTACTTAATTTCTGTATGGACCACAAGTAAAGACGTCACTGCCCATGTCGTTCTTGTATTCTGGGACTGCCACCTGTCAGTCATGCAGTGACATGACTTTGACTTAGTGCATCTTAAAAGGGATGGGTATACACAGTATCTTGAAACAGGATCTCCAGGAGATATAAAATAATGTAACTTTAATTTCAACCTTCTTTGCATTTAGATTAATGTAACTTTAGTTTCAATCTTCTTCGCATTTAGATTTCTAGTGAGTCTGTGTGCTTATGAGGTGTTTCATGCAGCAATTTTATCTTGCTTTGGATTTCTGTATTTTTCAGTCCTTCATTCATAGTTATGTCTCACATCTGCTGTAACACAATTTGTTAATTCATGAACAAAGTCATGGTGCTTCAAATAAACTAAAGCTATGAAACCATGTTGGAATGGCAAATTTTAATTTAATCTGCAAAACCACTCTCTTAACTAGAAAAGTTATTGAATATATCATTATCATCTTCAGTTCTGAAAAATGATTTTTGGTATTGTGATTAATTAAAGCCCACTTATGCCTAGTGTTCCATTATTGGAATGCTAAGCATGTGGGAGTTATTTATATCCTCCTGCTCAAGGTCATCACCAAGGTCTGATTTTTCACTCATGCAAAAATTTAAAAAATTGCTAACTCTGGCATAAATGAGTTAATTTGAGTTAAGGATGGTATTATTGGGCATTGAAATTCCTAACTGGTTGTACCTGTTACAAAGGAATAATATATGGATTAGCATGAACATAAGAAAAATGACATGATAAGATGAGTTCCTGGATAACCTCAATAAGTCACCAAAAAAAAAAAAAAGTGCTATTTTAAGTTAGTAACAAACTTAATTTGAATCTGAGGGTTCCATGCCAAATCCATTACTATGACATGCTTTAAAACACCGCATGTTCTCACTCATAGGTGGGAACTGAACAATGAGATCACTTGGACTCGGGAAGGGGAACATCACACACCGGGGCCTATTATGGGGAGGGGGGAGGGGGGAGGGATAGCACTGGGAGTTATACCTGATGTAAATGACGAGTTGATGGGTGCTGACAAGTTGATGGGTGCAGCACACCAACATGGCACAAGTATACATATGTAACAAACCTGCACGTTGTGCACATGTACCCTAGAACTTAAAGTATAATAATAAAAAAATTAAAATTAAAATTAAAAAATGTAAATTTAAAGGATTTTTTATTTGGAAAACTGTTTAAAGATTTGGAAAGCTTCTGGAGTACCTAGTTTCAACGAGAGGTATTTCAAACTAAGAATGGGAATTTCTGAGGATTTTTACATTCAGGTTTTGGTTTTGACCTTGTTTGCTCCAAATTAGAGACTGACAAACTTTTTTTTGCAAAGGGACAGAAGATAAATGTTTTAAGCTTTGTGGCACTATGGTTTCTGTCTCAACTGCTCACACTGCCATGCAGAAGAGCAGCCACGGGTGATACACAAAGGAAAGGCACAGCTGTGTTCCAACAAAGCTTTGTTTACAAAAACAGGGAGCAGTCTCGATCGTCCCACAGAACATCACTTTGTATACATTCCTAACACAAAAAGGCTGAATCAGGGGAAAAAAAAATGTTTTAATGGACAGCAATGGAAAAGTAATGGATATAAATAGAAGAATCTGTCTGCAAACTGAAAAAAAAAACTATGTACAGTCATGTATCCCTTAATGCTAGGGATATGTTCTGAGAAATGAATTTTTAGGTGATTTCATTACCCTGGGAACATCATAGAATGCACTTACACAAACCTAGATAATAGAGCCTACTATACACCTAGGCTATATGGTATAGCCTATTGGTCCTCGGCTATTACTGTTCTGGACAGCATATAACTGTACTGTATGCTGTAGGCAATTGCAACACATGGGAAGCAGTTGTATATCGAAATACATCTAACATAGAAAAGGTACGGTAAAAGCACTACATAAGAGATAAAAATGATACAACTTAAAGGACATTTACCATGAATTGAGCTTGCAGGACTGGAAGTTGCTCTGGGTAAGTGAGTGAGTGAGTGAACGTGAAGGCCTAGGATGTTACTAGACACTACTGTAGACTTCAAAAGCAATGTATACTTAGGCTACAGTAAATTTATTTAAAACTTTTTTCTTCAATGTTAAACTAACACTAGCTTACTGTAACTATGTTACTTTGTAAACTTTTTATTTTTTTAACTTTTTGACTCTTAAAATAACACTTAGTTTAAAACACAAACATATTGTACAATTGTCCAAAATTATTTTCTTTATTTATCCTTTCTTTCTATATCCTTATTATATAAACTTTTTTGATTAGAACATTTTACTTTATTTTTTTTATTTTCTAAACTATTTTGTTAAAAACTAAGACACAAACACATTATCCTAGGCCTACACAGGGTCAGGATCAGCAAGACGTCACTAAGGGATAGGAAGTTTTCAGCTCCATTATAATCTTCTGGGACCACTACTGTATTATCAAACTCTTGTTGACATAAAGGTTGTTATATGGTGCATGACTATATATGCTTTATAAAAACATCTTTGAAGTCACATAATCTCCAAACTGACAACATTTCTAAAATAATTAAAGCATTCCACAGTTTATCTTTAGAAATGAAATAGAAATGAAATGCAGACATTAGAAGGGATCTAGTGTGACATGTATGCATCACATTTAAGTCGTTAGACACTCAGATGGTTAGACCTGCCCAGAGTCTCATAGGTAGTAAGAGCCAAGCTACAATCCAAATGTTATATCCTCTTTGTATATAATAATGCTACCATTTAAATGTTAAACTAACAGCTGTGTGGTGTCTACAGTATCTATACTTTCTGGTCTTTATGGTTAAACATCCAGGGAAATGTCAATTCCGTTGAAAGATATGTACAAATGAATTAACAAAGCACTTTTGTGACTTAAGGAAGGCCGGCACTTTCCCTTTCATAAGTCTTTTCTCCAAAAACATAAAAAATACAACTCAAAACACACTAAAGACTAAGTATAGTTATTAAAGAGAACTGTCATTAAAGGTTAAGTATAATGACTAAAGAGAACAAATTACAAGCCTAATTCAAGTAAAGGATTTTGCCTCCTAGGTTATGTTTGTGTCCAAAGGCAAAGATACATAGAGGAAAAATTTAATGTTATTAAACAAAGTGAAATCAACTTTATGACAGAAAGCTGACTACCAAATTATGCTACAGGCCTGCCCACATTCAAGGGTAGAAGGAAAAGAGTCTATATCTCTATGGGGAGTGACAAGGGCACATGGCAAAAGGGCACATGGGGTGAAGGATGTTACTGCAGCCACCCTTGGAAAATGCACGCTGCTACAATTCACATGCCTGAATACACAATTTAATTACTGCCACATGGTAACAGAGATACATTTGTGAATTCTCTCTCCTAACAATTTAAATCAGTGAAAATCAAAATTTTCAAACATAGGAGGCTATCTTTCACATTTGAAAATGTAATGAGAATATTTTTAGTAGAGTAATTTACCATGTAAAGATAAATTTTAGTAGCTTTTGGAAAATCTTTTAACTTACATTGTACCTACTTGGGAAAAAATTAGGCAGATAAGATATAGTACATTCAAAGAGTAAAGAGAGAAGTTAACACCCTCCAGTGATTATCCTGAGAATACTTGAGGTCAAATTAATAGTACTCAATATTCTAAGTTTGTCATGTGTCATTACATTGCCACTATCCTATCTATTGTCATCAATATAAAATCATCATATTTGTTTTATAATTACATGCTTTAAATGTATAATTATTATAATTTAACCTCTTTATAAAGATGTAACAACAAAGTATCATACCTATTTAAATGCATGTTAATCAGAAAGAAATTACTTAAGTAAAATAAGACAATTAACACAAGACGTAGTAAATAAACTTCTGCAGAAGAATAATTTCAGAAACTAATTATATCTCCAACAATAAATAATAAATGCAACTAATTCAATTATTTCTTCCTTCCCATTCAGATTTTAGATGTGGCCAGAATTGGTCCAATGTACATTTTTATTTGTTTATTTATTTTCTTAAATGTTTTATTTAGAGACAAGATCTCCCTCTGGTTAGAGTGCAGTGGCCTGATCATAGCTCACTGCAGCCTTGAACTCTGGCTCAAGCAATCTTCCTGCCTCAGGCCTCCAAATACTTGGAGCTACAGGTTCATGCTACCAAGCCCAGCTATTTTTATTATTATTATTATTATTTCTTGTAGAGAAGGAGTCTCACTATGTTGCCCACAGGGGTTTTGTCCTTGCTTTGTTCCCTTTGCCTGGAAGTCAGGCTCTGGCTCCTCTGTCCCCAAGTTCCACAAAGCTCAGAGATTCTAGGTGGCCCTTTCTTTGTACAACTTCCATATATATATAAAAAACTGCATCACTTAAGGAAGGCTGGCACTTTCCCTTTCACAAGTCTTTTCTCCAAAAACATAAAAAATACAACTCACAACACTCTAAAGGGAACACACATTTTCACAGAAAAATAATCGAGGCATTTATGACCATAGTAAATAAATAAGTTATGATTAAAAATGCTATAAGAGCAAGGACCTATGTAGCAAACCTGCACATCCTGTATATCTACCCCTGAACTTAAAATAAAAGTTGAAGAAAAATGTATTTAAAAAGCTCTATCGATTATAAATGCCTATATATATTTTAATATATGCTGAAATACTACTAAGTTGCAACTCCTTATTTAATCAGTATATAGATTAAATACTGTATGTCAAAAATACAATTTTCTCTGTACTAAATCTAATCCACATTCAACCAGAAAGCTAAAATCAACATTTAACATAAATTACCTGTTATTTCTATTGCTTCAAATCTGTAAGAGTTTGGCCAAACTCTTACAGGAATGTCATTAACAAGCTCCTAATGGAAGCTTGTGCTTAGATCTTCATTTTCAGTCACTTTCTTGGCAACAAGAAAAGACAGTGAAGATTCTCAAATGTCTTTCTCCCATGGAGAGAGGTGGGGTTTTTTTGGTTTTGTTTGTTTGTTTGTTTTTGAGACATAGTTTCATTCTTGTCACCCAGACTGGAGTGCAATGGTGCAATCTCCACTCACTGCAATCTCCACTCACTGCAATCTCCGCCTCTTGGGTTCAAGGTATTCTCCTGCCTCAGCCTCACAAGTAGATGGGATTACAGGGGTACACCACCACACCCAGCTAATTTTTGTATTTTTGCTAGAAACGGGGTTTCACCATGTTGGCTAAACTGGTCTCAAACTTCTGACCTTAGGTGACCTACACGCCTCGGCCTCCCACAGTGCTAGGGTTACAGGCGTGAGCGTTTTTAAAAAAACGAGAGAGTTTTTAAAAATAAAACTGACCTAAGATTTTTTCTTTTCATACTTGCTTACTTAATTAACTCATTCAAGGTCACAGTACAGGCACTTAGTGTTTTACTGGAATCCTGAGTTACTAACAACTAGTTATGTGACTTCAGAAAAAGTCATTATATTCATATACTTAATATCTGACATTTTCTTAACATATATTTATTTGAGATAGCCTATAACACTTAATTGAACAGACAGAAATAAAAATGAGGATAATTAAAAAAGAGAAAGAAAACATTGTAACCAGGAGAGCGGCAATAATTGGCTGTTGGTTTTAGGGAGAAAAGTTTAACCCCTCGAGGTCTCAGTTTTCTCACACGGAGTGGTTGATTTATATCAGCAAAGGTGAGTAGATCCTCCTGTATGAGCCAAATCTGATTGGCCAGGAGAAGTTGCTGCTCTGTTTTGCAGATGGTTCTGAGATCATCTATGGGTTCACCCATGTGGAATGCCCACATAATTCCATGACATCTGCCAAAGTCACAGCACCAGGAAGAGGCCACATGCATGCCATTTATTGGCCATTTCTGGACAAGACTGTGGCCATTAGGGACTTGTTTAAGTGTCTTCACTATTTTTGCACAATTTCTCACTTGCAGTGACAAATTCTTGGCAAATAATAAAATATCATCTATTATGCACACTCATTGACACCATTGGTTTGAATTAGTTTCAGTGAATGTACTCCCCTCACTGCTCTTTTTGGAGGTCTTCAAAATCCTGAGGGTGGTCTCTAACTTCATCCAGCTAGTGTCCTGCAGGGGAGGAAAATGTAATTGTACAAATAACTGTGTAATTGCTATTGTAATAAGCTCTACCAGGGAAGAGTATAATGCACAGCAAAGCAGACCGGACCTATTCCTGCAGGTCTGAGAATTGCTGCTATATGTCACCAACTGAAGTGGAGGACAGAATATTTATTCTCTGACTCCACAGGTACTTGCTCCTCTGTGTGAAGTGTTAGCGAATATTTATTCTTTATCATATTTCAAGCTGCTATTACCTTATCAGACACCTGCTTTATTGAAATACCGGACAATATTGTTTTATTGATTGTGTACCTACTGACAGTAACAATATGTGAGCATGCATTATCTCATGCCACTACAGCTTTAATAGTCTGAAGGTAATACTGAAAATAATTTACTGTTGTATGTGTATGGCAGTTTAGATGCTGCAATAGTTAGAGCTGCCAGGTTGGAAATGCACACAAATGAGTCATCTACAACCTCTGCAAAACTCAGCTGCTGTATCAAGATGCTAAGAGAGCCCAAGCTTCTAAAAAGCATCACTAATCTGATTACTCTTCACAGCTATAGTAAACGGAAACAGTTTTCTAAAATTAAAAAGAAGAGTTTTTTTTTTTTTTTACATTTCTTAGTATAGTTAATGAAAAGGAACGGATGAGGTTTTGCTAACAAGTTGATTTATTGCAATGTCTAGACCTTGCATCCTTCAGGTGACTTTGATGTAAGATTTAAACATGAACTGAACAGTTTACAGGTATTCAGATACAGAAAATACTTATGCCAATAGCTTTTTGAATGAAGTTATCTAATATTTTATATTATGCAGGAAGTGGTCTTTGAACAATAGAGAATTTTTTAAAAACATTTTACATACGTAGTTTATTTTATCTATTCATGTCAGCTGCTAGGGAGCATTACATTTAATTGATCAAATGTTTTTATTTATACTAACCCATGTGGGGATGATTAGTTTATTTACAAATTTTTTTACTCTTATATGCCATGCTGTGGTAAAAATTCTTGTATACACCTTGGGCACAACTAGTTTCTCTAGCATGGACACCAAGAAAACCTTAGAAAATAAGTTTAAAAAAATAGGTCCAGTAGAACACAATTGAAATAAATTTTTATATTGTAAATTTTTTATAGATATAGTTTTTATTGAAGAGAGTTAGCAAGGTGCATGGGAATGATTTATTCTAGCTTCAGGATGGCAGTCACCTTTGGAGAGTGAAGGAGGGCAAAGGAATTAAGGTAAAACTTAGCTGTATTTTTATCCTTTCTTCTTTAAAACTAATAAAACAAAGAAGAAAAAGCCATCATGTCTGTTTAATTTTGGTAGTAGCTATATAGGTGTCGGGTTTACTGTGGACTGTACTTTTCTATTTGCTTGAACATTTCATAAATTTAAAAAGCTCTAAACATGTTTAAACAAGTTTAAACAAATTTCTATAAATAAGTTTACTGCGCTCTATCAAACACAAAAATTCTGTATCTATTCTAAGTGCATTAGAGTCACAGATAAAAGGATCTATCAATGCACATATCTAATTGCTTCATATAAAAGAAGTTAGCTGTAAGTTTAAAAAATGCAGCCATGAAAAAATGACATACAAGAGGAAGGTTTACATAATTGAAACACTAAACAGCACTATACAGTAAGTCCTCACTTAACAATGTGGATAGGTTGTTAGAAACTGACTTTAAGTAAAATGATATAATCAAATCAATTCTACCATAGGCTAATTGATATAAACAGAAGTTAAGTTCCTATGGCATATTTCTGGTCACAAAAGCATCACAAAACTTCTAAATGAAGACAAAAAACACTTTTAATATTCAACATGGAAATAATTGTAAGCTATCCACCAATTTAAGGGAGATTACCTTAAAAAGTAAGATATTACATACCCAATTTTTGGTGAAGCAGTGACAGCAGTCATAGGGGTGAGGAATTAAGTTAGAAAATACATGTTTACAAAGAAAAATTGTCAGGAACATCTCCTTTTACCAAAAAGTTCAAAAACGATCACAAACATGGCAGGCTTGTAGAGTGCTTTCGGACCGCATCACTTATTGTCAAGCATTTGTGTAATTAGCATAGACTTTACAAATTTTTACCTTACAATCATTTGTATTCATTCACTTAATCATTTTATCAGCTTCTTGTTCTAGCTCAGGGCTGGGTGGCCAGAGTGTGTTCCTGCAGCCTAGGGCATGAGGTGGGAACCAGCCCTGAGCAGGATTACTGTCCCATCAGGGTGCACTCACACCCACATCCCACTCATTCACATTGGGGCCATGCAGACACACCAATGAACCTAATGGGCACAACTTTGGGATGCAAGATGAACCTGGAAGACCCAGGGAAAACCCATGCAGACATGAGGAGAACATGCAAACTCCTCACAGACAGTGGCCTGGCTGGAAATTGATTTTTTTGTCCCCATCAACAATATAATGAAGCAAATGACTGTATTACAAGACCTGCTGTACTGTGGAGAATAATAGTATCCCCCTCAAACTCATGTCCACCTGGAACCTCAAAGACCTTATTTGGAAATAAGGTCTTTGCAAATGTAATCAGTAAAGATTAGGTGATATTGGATTAGGATGGGCTTGAAATCCAAAGACTGGTATCCTTACACAAGGAGAGCATGCACAGAGACACAGTTATACACAGAGTGACAACAGCCATGTCAAGCTGGAGGCAGAAACTGGAGTGATGTAGCCACAAGTCATGGAATGGCAAAGATTGCTGGTCACCAGCAGAAGGTAGGAAGAGGCTAGACAGGGCTCTTCTCTGGAACTGACAAAGGCAGCACAGATCTGTCAACACCTTCACTTGAATTTTCAGCCTCCAAAACTGTGAGAGAATCAATTTCTGTTGTTAAAGCCATCAAGTTTGTAGTACTTTGTTATTGCAGCCATGGGAAATAAATACAAACACTTTCTCCCTCAACTTTCTGGTGCTTGCGGCTGGGGCAGCACACGGGAATCCTCAGTGTCCATGGGAATCAGGGAACAGACCCTGAGAGGTCCCCTCAACCACAATCCATCTCATTTCCAGGAGTAGTAGATTAAGTTACAGTCAGCACTCAACTGAGGTGAAAAGGAAGCTGTAAGTTTCTTTGACTTCACATTAAATCAGAAATGGCCCAGGGATAAAATAAAAAGAAAATCAGAGCTGTTCTGGTGAGAAACGCACAGGAGGTTCGGTCATGAGGCAGAACACCCATGCAGCTGGATTGGACGTCATAATCCTGGACTTGAAATTTTCAGGGACTCAGTTTCGTGAGTTTGAATATATTTTTGTGGAGATTTAATGAAAAAACGTGGGTAAAGATTTTGGCACCACAATAAAAGTTAGATTCCTCCCACAGCCATAAAAGCCAAAACAAAATTATAGATGAGACAGAGAGGAGATAAGCCAGTCTGGAATATTTATCTGAAGGTCTCTCTTGGAAGAATTCAAGAAAAACTCAATGTCAGTTGCTTCTTTTGAGTTTGGGATGCAAAAATTATCATTCATGGTGTTGGTACTCAATGGATCCTGAGGACATTCCTCCCATTTTCAAGATAACCATTGCAAGTGGCTGGTATGTAATTTGCTTCAGTTATATAAGCTTGCAGGAAGACTGGCTGTTCAGACGCTGACCCATAAAGTCATCCTTATTCATGTGTTGCCACGCCAGGCTGGCAGAACAGAGACTTAACCTGGTTTGTATCCCTTTTGTGTGGGAAAAAACACACACACACACACACGCACACACAACCACTGTGTTGCGACTCCAGAAATGGAAGGCAAGCAGGTTGCTAAGAACAGCAAAGCATTTCTTTTGGGCACCTTGAGAGAAAAGGACTGGCTGTTAAAAATTACCCCAGCATACTATTAGCAAACAACACAAACTCACTTGCTCATCGTCCCTTCCAGCATGACCTTATAAAACTTCCCTCCAGCCCCTGCCTCTTTGCAGACAGTCCCTTCTCTGCTGTGCTGCCCATTGCTTTCTTGCAACGTATCTTTGTACTTCCTCGCATAAATCTGCTTTTGTTTACTCATGACTGTCTTGGTAAATTCCTTTACCACCCAAGACAATGCCAGTCCCAGCTAGTCACACCCATAACACTACTGACCAGAAAAAACGTGGGTAAAGATTTTGGCACGTGGTAGTTTTACCAAGGCAGAATTAGAGTGATGTCTTTCCTTGCTAGTATTTACGATGTAAGACTCCTTTAATTTTTTTTTTAATCCCAATACAAATCTTCAAGTAGGCAATTTTGAAAATGAAAAAGAACGATTTAAGTAGGCATACTCTATCTGCTGATACTCTTGCTAACTGCTGCCCTTTAATTCTTCTATTGTTCAAATTAAATACCTTGCAGCCTTTCAGAAACTGTGAATCAAGTTGCCACATCTTCCTACTGCCAGAGCAGTTAATTAGCTCCTGGCAGATCTGAATGTCTGAGAAGATTGCAAGGAGGATTTATAATTGTGCACTGAAGTACACCAAATTACTTAGATGTCTTTTGCTCAGCATTTACAATTTCTACACCATTTAGATTTCCAGTTATCTGATAGAAAATAGAGAACTATATTTGTTTCACATTCCTGATGGTGTCATCATCGTAATTCTTTTAGCTGGATAAAAGGGAAAAATAAACGTTGGATCTTACTGAAGCAAAGAGCTTTAAAAAAATCTGAAGACTTCTCTAAGGAAAGTCTATAGCACAACATTTATCCTGATTGTTATTGATAATTTGAAAGGGGCCAAATTTGAGGAATTTATTGAAAAAGACTTCTTTGTATCCTTTAACAGCAAAATACAGATTATTATTTTTGTACTTATACTAGCATTCATAAACCTCAACAGTTTCTGAACTTGACAGATAGGTTTCTCTGATCATTTTTCCTCTTACTTCTTCTCTATATACTATATGCCAATTAAATAGGGCTCCTCTTGATTTTTTATTTCAAATTATTTTCATCTTTAGCAGTCCAACTCAATTTTTGTCTCCTCTTGGATCCTTTCTGAACTTACTACTGCTTCTTCTTTTTAAACTCCTTTGAAATCCTGTGACACATAGCATATGTACTTGTCATTCATCACCTCTTATTTTCAAGCTAGTTTAGTATTACAAACTCAGTCAGACTTGTCAGCTTGTGGAAAATATAAATAATATCTTCCTGTTTTCCTTCCTGTTTTCTCCTAGGAATATGTTATTTTATTTTTCATAGGTGAGTAAAAGAAAAAAAAAAAATCCTGTGTTTCTTTCTCTCTTCTTCTTCTTTTTTTTTTTTTTTCTTTTTTTTGAGACAGAGTCTCGCTGTGTCTCCAGGCTGGAGTACAGTGGCACAATCTCAGCTCACTGAAACCTCTGCCTCCTGGGTTCAAGCGATTCTTCTGCCTCAGCCTCCTGAGTAGCTGGGATTACAGGCACCCACCACCATGCCCAGCTAATTTTTGCATTTTTAGTAGAGATGGGGTATCACTATGAAGGCCAAGCTGGTCTCGAACTCCTGACCTTGTGATCTGCCTGCCTTGGCCTCCCAAAGTGCTGGGATTACAGTCATGAGCCACTGCACCCAACCTTTTTTTTTTTTTTTTTTTTTTTAATACAGAGTCTCACTGTCACGCAGGCTGGAGTGCAGTGTCCTGATCTCAGCTCACTGCAACTTCTGCCTCCCAGGTTCAAGCGATTCTCCTGCCTCAGTCTCCCGAGTAGCTGGGACTACGGATGCATGCCACCACACCCACCTAATTTTTTGTATTTTTAATAGAGACGGGGTTTCACCTTGTTAACCAGGATAGTCTTGATCTCCCGACCTCATGATCTGCCCGCCTCGGCCTCCCAAAGTGCTGGGATTACAGGTGTGAGCCACAGCACCCAGCCACAATCCTGTATTTCTAAAGGCCATGTATCTACCTAGAGTGAATTATGTTTCTTTTCCAAAAGGTGGAGCCTTTAAAATCTTTTTCACTATTTATTTAGCCTAAACCCTTTGGTACTTCCTTGGGTCCTGTATCTGTCCATTGGTAGTCATATTCAATTGTCCATTAAAAATGTTACAAATTGGAATCTAAAAGAAAATTATACTTTCTTTTTCTGTGTTGTCTCTTCTGGGTACATAGGGTTGTGGACATACTGACTCTAGAGGCTGGGATCTTCTAGAGAAACCATATTTAAGGCACAGGGATCAAAGAGTTAGTGTCTAAAGAGAGAACCTGAAATATTAAGCAAGACAAAAAAGCAAGATAATTGAGATGATGACACAACTTTAACATACACTAAAATGTGAGGTTTGAGCCCAGAAATCTTCATATTTTACTAGAGTTGAAGAACTGTATCAACTCTTCTCCCTTCTAACCAAAGTTTCATTGCCTTTTACCTCTTTATTAGTCCTTAGAAATTCAGAAGTGTTCTTACAGTAAGAACAATGTCACAGTAATCTCCTTGTGTGCTGAAGGCCCTATTGTGGAAAATGTCTAAGGAGCTTAATGCATGTTGTGTTTATAAGGCTGTGGGGGTAGTGTTGTACAATTGTTTGCCCTAATTAAACTCAAGTTGATTTAAATAGAAAATATCATTCTAAAGAATATCAACAGATAATTAGCTTATTATTAATACCAAAGAATTGCATAAAAATGTGGTCAAGAGCAATAGCTCTATGGTTTGATTCCCCCAGGCAACTTATGTTTCTTCCCTGTGTCTTACTGAGTAACTTAGATAAATGACTCAAACTCTTTGTGCCTCAATTTACTCAACTGTATTAATACATAACTGTAACACTGTATAACAATACAATAACTGTAACAATACAAGGCTGCAATGAGACCTAAATGAAACAAATAAATAATGTGCTTAGATGTATGCCTTCCACATGGTAAGCCCACTCCATAAATATTTGCTACTGTTATCATTGTAAATTGTAGTTATGAAATTGCCAATTAGACTTGCTTTAGCAGCAAAGCATTGTGTTGCTCTGCATCTGCATCAAATAAGAAGGCACAAAATTTTAGAACCACTACCATGATACGTATTTCATGACTATTGAGCCTCTGAGGGATAGATTTATGAAAACACAGAGGGAAGTATCAAGCGAGTAAATTACTCACTTTTTCTTTCAGATGAGAGAACAGAGAAGTCTCTGCATTTAAAAAGGAAGGAAATGACATCTGTATTTGTACTGTGTGTGCATTGCTGTTTAAGTGTGAAGATTTGTATAGAGGTGTATGTTTCCCTAGTAGCTCTAAAAATACATGAAATGTTTCCCTGACCGCTCCCATTTTTTTCTTTTTGGCAATTTATATTTTACTTTTCTCTCTTTGTCCCTGTCTCCTTTCACCTCTTTCATAAATAATATACTGCTTTTCTCTGTCATTCTAAAGAAGTCACAGGGACTTTAAATTGATACAGCTGTAAAGGAGGAAATGAGAGGCAAGGGAATACACTGTGACTTTAGGATGGAAAGATACGCAGTTTGACTGCAAATGCAGAGACAGCTTTGATTGAGGTGAAACATAGGGAAAGTCCAAGAACAATCAGAGGAAACCATTACAGATCTCCTGGGCAAAGGGAAACTTAGTGGGGAAAATGTTTTTGCAGAGGGATGAGGAGGAAACAGCTGATTAAGACAGAGAGTGTCAATCATGTGGGGAAAGAGACAAGGAACTGAGCCAGGTTGGAGTGAGGGCTCCTTGCAGGGCTCGAATAAGGGCAAGGATGGGCTCAGATTTACGTAATGATTCATACCACACACTCATGCATGCACATTTACATGAACACACACACATTTTAAGGGACCTCTGAAAGTGGCAACCGCACATCCATGTTCCCCTGGCAGTGGGCAATGTGAACAGCATAGTACCCATATGTTAGACCTGACGGACTTTTCCCTGAGCACCTCCATCTTGCCTTGTCCCTTCATGTTCTGTGGCTTTCCTGTTCATAGCCTCTGAAGTTGAGGAGCCTCAACCTGGGTTCTGCCATCAGCAAGGACTCATTTCTTTACTCTCTAAGGCTAACTGTTTTTCACCTACTGGCCAGAAGCCAAAGAAACAATTTCCATGTGAAAGGTATTTTAAGGCTATCACTTTCACACTCCTCAAACTCTAGTATTTTGGGTTTTGGAAGCAGCACTGCATGCAGACAAGGGTGCTGCTGGCTTCATCAGCAACAGGGAGAGCTGCAGAAGGGCATCTTGGGGGCGGGGGGCTTTTTTTATTTGAGGTTTCAGGAAACACCACAGAGAAACAAAAGGTGAATTAATGGACTGCTGGAATTCTGAGGAGATGCATGGAGCAGACCTGTGACATCTGATCAAATGTATACAAAGGGGAAGATTATGAAACTCACTGAAAATCATCTCTAAAGTTGGGAGTAAAAGGAATGACGTATGGGAACTGGGGGAGGAGAATGTCTCTTTAGTAAATCAGGGACTGAGAAACTACCAAAGAAAACCTGTTAGTTTTGTTTGTGTAACATGAATCTAGTCTAAGAGAATTAAACCAAAAAGAAATACATGATTCCTTTTTATTTTAGTAGAAAGTTCTAAAGAGAAAAATGTATGAAATACAAGCATTGTGCATTTCAATGTGAAAGTTCGAAAGAGAAAACTCTAAAATACAAGCATTGTGTACTGAAGGAATATGAACACTGACAAGAGGAAATGATAAAAGGAGAAAGAGTCTATGTTTCATTGTAGTCTGTCTGTGATATAATATGACAAAAGACAGGGAATAGGCTGGCTTTTGTGAACATAAGATTTCATTATATCTGAGACTTCTCACTATATCTGTATTCTGTAAGTGACATCGCTGCACAAGAGAGGACATTGTGTAAGAAATAGGTCACAAAATATGTCTGCAAGCTGTAAGTTCTTTGGGGAAAGTACTAGGCAAAAATGAAATCTCATTCGAGGCAGTAAGTGAAAGTAAGTGTAAGACCAAGGTAATACATGATACTACCAAAGAAAGTCATACAATAGCCATTTTTCCAAGGAAGATATAAAATGGTCCATTAGCACATGAAAAGATTCTCAACATCACCAGTTGTCAGGGCAAACCACAATGAGATACCACTTCACACCTTCTAAGTAGGCTAGAATCCAATAAATAGGCAAATAACAACATTTTGATGAGAATGCAGAGAAATTGGAGCACTCATATATTGCTAGTGGAAATATAAAATGGCAAAACCATTTTGAGAAACTGGCCACTCCTCTGATAATTAAATACTGAATTATTGTTTGACCCAGCAGTTCTACTCCTAGGTATATACCCAAGAGTAATGAAAATACATGTTCATATAAAACCTTGTACATAAATGTTATAGCAGCCTTGTTCATCATGACAATCAAAGGGTGGAAACAACACAAATGTCCATCAATACACAAACAAATAAGCAAAATGCGATATATCCATACAATAGAACATTATTAACCAGAAAAAGAATGAAGTATTAACATATTCTATCACATGGATAAAACTTGAAAACATTATGCTGAGTTTTAAAAGTCCGCCACAAAAGATTATATACTATATAACTCCATTCATATAAAAATGCAGAATAAGGAAATACACAGAAACAGAAAGTAAATTAGTGGTTGCTTATGGCTGAAGGAAAAAATTAGGGTTTGTGGGGCAATAGCTAAAGGGTTTGGGGTTTTCTTTGTCAGTTTGTGAAAATGTACTAAAATTGACTATGGTGCTGTTTGCACGTATTTGTGAATATAGTAAAATCCATTGAATTGTATACTTTAAATTAGGTGAATTGTGTGGTATGTAAATTATATCTCAATAAAGCTCTGGTAAATAAATTAAGAAATTACTATTCAATAAGTATTTAATTAATTAATAATTGTGAAATAAATATTTAATTAATAAAGTATTATTAAATAGGCAAATAGAAAAAAATGAGGATAAGAAGACACTAAGATGTTTGAAAAAATAAGCTAACAAATACTTTCCATTGTTTTTGCAATTGATAATACAATTAAAGGGGCACACATCTCAATGCCAGCATTTATGCATAAAGTAAAAAGAACAAGAACATTAAAATTAAAAAGTAACCCATAAAGCCCCATCTCAATGCCAACATTTATGCATAAAGTAAAAAGAACAAGAATATTAAAATTAAAAAGTAACCCATAAAAGTCTCCAGATCAGGATGGTTGTAGCTAGAAAACTCTTCTAAACATTTTTTAAAAGGCCCCTTAGCTAAGGAGTGAGGTCAGAAATAGAGATCAAATCATATTCTATTAATTTTTGGCTTATCATTGAAGCTATATGGAAGAAATATAATCACAAGTAGAGAGCAGAATAGAAGCAGAAAAGAACTGATGACAGAATCCTAAGAACAAAAGTATTTAAGAGGCGGGATGAAGAAAAAAGCCAGCAAAGGAAGTTGAGAAAGCCAAACAGATGGGCAAGCAGGCAAGAGTAGTACTAGGAGGCTATGAGAACACTATCAAGAAGTGGAGATTTAGCTTGTCTTGTTAAAGGAAAAACAAAGCAGTGGATTGAGGTAGTCAGAAGAGTGAAGAGGACAGAAGGCTTTGGAAAGTCAGGACTGTACTGAAGGACACAGTTATGTAGGGAAGGCAATTCATTGCATTATTAGCTCAGAGTCACAGTGTTTCTTAACTACATTTAAAAAAACTTTTTAGATATTAAAAAAAATGCTGCCCAAATAATGTATTAGATATTTGAAGAGAGTACTAGGGAAACTTGAAATATTACTCAAATTAAATTTAGAAGCAAGATTTACCTCTTGCACTGCTGACAAGAATGGGACTTTTTGATCATTTGCATTGGATTTTTGACATGGAATCATTGATCTAAACCAATGAGAAAAGCAGTATTCTTTAACAGCTTGACAAGTACACACGCAAAATGCCCTAGACCACACGAATGGAAAAGTGAGAAAGGTGTTGTCCATTCTATTTCTATTACTGCTTTGCATTGTCTCAAGGTTTAGTAAATGGTGACTGGCAACAACTTCATCCCACATCCTTTCTCTGAGGAAAGTTTGTAAATTGGAAGACCGAAATAGTGTGGTGGCTCATGTAAACCAGAGTTGAAACAATTCTGAAATTTATCTTGCTGCTATTTAAACATCCAATGGTGCAGTGTAATGGTCTTCAAGATAAGGGAGAACACTCTGAAAAAATCCAATCATTTCATGCTGTCCCAGACTGAATCTCAGGAGCACCAACATCTTTTCTTTTTCTTTATTTCAAATGAACCAGTAGCCAGAATACCTCCATTCCCTGGCCTTGCCAGCTTAGAGAGTTCTCTATAATTAATTATAATAAGAGCTTAATAACTTAAAATATTGTAAAGGTAATAATTATCCTCTTTAAGCTGTGGACTCACCTGCATTCTAGACAGTCACCTGGGGATGGGTATTGTAATTGGAGCAGGGCTGCAGCATATGATGAGCTGGAGATTGGAGAGTGGGGTGTCTGATACACACGTTTAGTTTCCAAGGTGACACAGATGTGCTAAGAAATTGAAAAGATCTATGCCTCTCTTTTAAGCAGCATAAATTCAGAACTATGGAGATCAGTTCGAGCGATGAAGGATAGCAATGGCCCACTCAGGGATGACAAGGTGGGGAAAGGTTTGATGAGATGTGGCACATTGAGGCAATATATACAATTTACAGTGGTTCCATTAATTTCTTTAGGAGTAATTTCTAGAACATAAATCACCTTTTATAAAATATTTAAAATGGTATATTGGTGCTTTTTGAGGATACAACAGCATTTCATGTTGTAATTCAAAACAATGTTGCAAATATGAGGAGTCATAGTTAAATTTCCATATGGCATTGATGTTTTGCTGCTAGTCTCATTAAAGTCAACTTTTTCAAGATCATGAGATATCTGCATTGTCGAAAGTGATGACAAACATATATTTCTAGCTCAATAATTTACAAAAAGCTGGAGGATGTGGATTATTCTGAAGTATTAATACTTGAATAATTCACAACCCCATTATTACTATACATCTTGTAAACCAATCACATTCTCTTGATATGTGCAGCACATCACTCTCTATAAAAGCTGCACTTAACTCATTTACAGTGTTTGGTCACCAGCCACACACGACTCAGGAGAATTGAGTTAAGCAGTAAACCAGGAGAATAACAACAGCAATGAAAACAGTATATCTCTTGAGGGATCCTGGTAATACTAACAAATACGAGAACTTCGCTTTAGTAGCTGTGAGATTTCTAGGAAGGCATTTGAATCACTAAGGAATCCACCTTCAATTTTCAAGAGATTTATTGACCCATTTCGTTCGTGGCAATGTGCTATGATAATTTTCATCTTTATTTGTATAACTTAAAGTCTTGCATTTTTACACTGAAACTTTATAACATTTAAGCATTTAAGCTCCAATAAAATACCGTGATGTAATTATTTGTCAATAATCCATGTAAGTGTAATCGCAACCTACTGCGAATTCAAAGGTATCACCTGTAAGTCATCCAGAAACGTCATCACGTACTGTCCTCTTTCTTTTGCTCATACACAGAGAGCATCTACGCTTTGGAAAACCTATTCTTTTTAATTTCTATTCTATTATACTTTATGCTCTGGGACATGTGTACAGAACATGCAGGTTTGTTAAATAGGTATACACATGCCATGGTGATTTGCTACACCCATCAACCCGTCAATAGCATCAGTTATTTCTTCTAATGCTATTCCTCCCCTAGCACTCCACCCCTAGACAGGCCCTGGCGTGTGATGTTCCCCTCCCTATGTCCATATGTCCATGTGTTCTCATTGTTCAGCTCCCACTTATGAGTGAGAACATGCAGTGTTTAGTTTTCTGTTCCTTTGTTAGTTTGCTGAGAATGATGGTTTCCAGCTTCATCCATGTCCCTGCAAAGGACACGACCTCATCCTTTTTCATGGCTGCATAGTATTCCATGGTGTATATGTGCCACATTTTCTTTATGCAGTCTATCATTGATGGGCATTTGGGTTGGTTCCAAGTCTTTGATATTGTGAATAGTGCTGCAATAAACATATGTGTGCATGTATCTTTATAGTAGAATGATTTATAATCCTTTGGGTATATACCCAGTAACAGGATTGCTGGGTCAGATAGTATTTCCGGTTCTAGATCCTTGAGGAATTGCCACACTGTCTTCCACAATGGTTGAACTAATTCACACTCCTACCAACAGTGTGAAAGTATTCTATTTCACCACATCCTCTCCAGCATCTGATGTTTCCTGATTTTTTAATGAATGCCATTCTAACTGGCATGAGATGGTATCTCATTGTGGTTTTGACTTGCATTTCTCTACTGATCAATCATGATGTCCTTTTTTTCATATGTTTGTTGGATACATAAATGCCTTCTTTTCAGAAGTGTCTGTTCATATTCTTCTCCCACTTTTTGATGAGGTTGTTTGTTTCTTGTAAATTTGTTTGAGTTCCTTATAGATTCTGGATATTAGCACTTTGTCAAATGGATAGATTGCAAAAATTTTCTCTCATTCTCTAGGTTTCCTGTTCACTCTGATGATAGTTTCTTTTTCTGTGCAGAAGCTCTTTAGTTTAATTAGATCCCATTTGTCAATTTTGGCTTTTGTTGCCATTGTTTTTGGTGTTTTAGTCTTGAAGTCTTTGCCCAGCCTACATCCTGAATGATATCGTCTAGGTTTTCTTCTAGGGTTTTCATAGTTTTTTAGGTCTTGACGCTTAAGTCTTTAATCTATCTTGAGTTAATTTTTGTATAAAGTGTAAGGAAGGGGTCTAGTTTCAGTTTTCTGCATATGGCTAGCCAGCTTTCCCAACACTATTTATTAAATAGGGAAACCTTTCCCCATTGCTTGTTTTTGTCATGTTTGTCAAAGATCAGATGATTGTAGATGTGTGGCATTATTTCTAAGGCCTCTGTTCTGTTCCATTGGTCTATATATCTGTTTTGGTACCAGTACCATGCTGTTTTGGTTACTGTAGCCAAAATAGCATGGAAAACATATTCTTTTATGTGTTCTGAAGTTATTATTTTGTTATCCTGTGTAATTCTACCCCATCTGTCAAGGATAAGCTCAGATGTCACTTCCCCAGAAGAAAACACTTTTCTGATTTTTTCAATAATTGTCTCTAGCTCCTCCTATCTCTCAAAGCATATGCTTGTGCCTTTATTATAACACCTATCATTGCACATAATTATCTACTCCTCAACACACACCAGACATCAAGTTCCTCCAGAGCAGAGATTCCTTCTTACTCATCGTTGAGTCCTTAGTACATACATGAGTATGGCACATTAATCCAATAACGTCTATTATAAATAAATGAATATGTGAGCTGATGACTCAAGAATGCCATGTGCTGGGGATATTTTACAGAAAGCTTTTGAGGGAAGTTACCAAAGTACAGTCATATTTTAACATGGAAGAAAATGAATTAAATAAAAAGATATAAGAATGATTAAAAGGGCTGCACTAGTAGCAGATAGAACAGCACACTGCCATGAGCAAGAGAGAAACTGTAGAAACTGATTTTTTTAAAGTACATCAGGCTGCATTGATTGGAGAGGCAGTATGGCTGGTGGGGCTAAGAACATAGGCTCTAGACTCAAATCCTTACTTTTAATTGCAGCTCTGCTATTTCCCAGCTGGGCTAAATTTTAACATAAGTCTCAGTCTCTTCTATAAAGCCAACCTCCTAATGTTTAGGGCATTATTAAAAAGATAAATATCACATAAAGTGCTTTCCAAGATGCCTGGCACATGCTAAGTGCTGGATTGTAGCTATTATTATTATACCTTTTATGTATGATTTTTACCTTCTATTCTATTTCTGCTCCTTTGAGTTTTCAAGGTAAACATGCTTCTCTGACCTAGACCAAAACTCTAATGATCTCTGATGTTCTTTGTAACCTTAGGCACACCTTGCTCTGTTTTTGTTACCTGGCAAGTAGAGAGAAAAATTAAAACTTGACTACAGATAGGTTTTTAGAAATAGCAAGTAGGAAAAATAATAATGAAGCACTTCATCTTTAAAGTGTCACAGGTGGAATTGTATTTTATGTTCTTTGATCAGAAAAATAATGCAAAACAAAATCAATAAACTCAGGACATAATTCACTGAATTTAAAAGTGGCCTGAAAACATGATCTGAGGCACACTGCAAATTGTAGCATTAGAATTACCCCTTTGTGAATGTTGCCCAGGGCCATGGGTGAATAATTAATGCACTGACCTCCATCAAAAGGTGGCTGCAAAAGCAGGCATGGAATCAAGTACCACCTTCATTGTGGGCTAACTCAGTGACCCTGGACACGTTATCTAAGTCTTCAGATCCTCTGTGTCCTCTTCTGTAACTTGGGAATAATCAACTCTCTCCCTACTACCTCAGAGATCTTTCAAGGATTAGAATGAACACGGTACAAATAAATTTGAATGAATTATTGGCACTAAAAATAATAATAATAGAATGCCACATTCACATGCTTTCTTGTAGATAAGATAATGAAGGAAAGCCCGGATGACAATAGGATGAGATAAAGGGTTATGAATGGGGACTAGAACTTCCCTGAGAAGTTACAGTGAGAGGGACCATGTTGGAAGATGATAAAAATAAGCAACGATCATCAATTTAGCTATGGGGTGCTGGGCTCAATCACTAAATGGCAGATGTTCAGCAATGTTTATCAGGTGATCCTAGAAGACAAGGGATGTCTCAATCTGCCAATCAAGCTACAAGGCTGTTGTCATGGTAAAGGCAGCATGTCATTCAAAAGAAAGAGGTCTTGAAGGCTGGCATGCCTGCGCAGAAATCCTGTTAGGGAATTATCAGTATCTTGTAAAGTAAAATGGGAATATTAATACTTACCTTATGGGTGATTATGAGAATCAAAGGACATAATGTATGTGTAAGGTCTATGATACAGTAAGTTCACAGTGAAGTAAGCACAGCTTATTGCAAATCCTGTGGAACTGAGTATTGTCTATGCGCTGTTTCCTCATTGATTGTAGGAACTTCTTGCTAGGAACCTGCACAGGGCAGTAAGCTTCTGTACTAGTGCTCCTCACCCTCTGCTGCCATCAGTCATGCATTCCTTGTTTATTTTGTCACAAAAAGGGGGGAATGTTAAGTATCTAAAAAATAACTCTTCGGGGCCAAACATGGTGGCTGACGCCTGTAATTCCAGCAGTTTGGGAGGCTGAGGTGGGTGGATCACTTGAGGTAAGGAGTTATAGACTAGCATGGTCAACATTGTGAAACGCCATCTCCACTAAACATACAAAAATTAGCTGGGCGTGGTGGCACACACCTGTAATAACAGCTACTCGAGAGGTTGAGGCAGGAGAATTGCTGAACCTGGGAGGTGGAAGTTGCAGTGAGCTGAGATCGTGCCACTATACTCCAGCCTTGGCGACAGAGCAAGACTTTGTCATAAAAAAAAGAGTAACCCATACCTAAAATTTCTCAGATTTTTTGACCTAATAATCCCTGATGTCACCATTACTATTGCTTTCATCTTTCATCACTTTTCAACTACTTATTACTAATATAAAGTGTAATTAATATAATAGAAGAATAAAGAGAGCCTCACCTCTCTTTTTCTTTCAAACTACCCACTTTAAATCTGAAAAATTTGCTTTTATGTTCATAGCAGAGAACTTTGTCGGCTTACTTTAAGTGGAATGTATTTATGACAATAATAAAAATACCATTCAAAAAACTACCCTTTAACATAGATGGTAATGTTCTACTCATCTTATATAACTTATGAAAATTTCACTTATATTTTCAAATTGAGATTTGTGTGAAAATAATCACACATGTTAAAAAAGACCAATAATCTAGATAGAACCTAAATCATTTTCAAAGTATACTATTTTACATACCTAAAATCCTTGAATTAAAAAATGTAATTTCGATTTGTTATAAATTAAATGTGTGAGGATTCATAGAGAATGCTTAGTTTATATAAAGCTATATGCTCAGGGAAAAACTAGACTTTCTTTTCCATTTCATATAGTGAACACTTGCTTTTGTACTACTAAGTACCCATGCTTCTCTGTTAGGCTAAATCATCCTCATTGCCATTTTCCTTTTGAGCAATCACTCTTTTGTGCAGGACGGTGGTAGTATCCAAATGAGATGGTCTGTCATGGACCTTTGGTCTCAGTGTGGACATGTGGCCCATGGCAAACCAATTGGACTATGTCTCCTGCGATTTTGAAATATGAATAGATTAATGCCAATATAGAAAAAAAAATTGGAGCCAATTCATCTAATGTTGGGGCCCAAGTTTAGTAAATCAGTGGCTCAATTGTGTCCCCAAGGATCCAGAATCTTTCCACTTTATTTGTACAGTCACAGAGTGTAGACCCATCTTCTATAGCAGCCTTCTCTCACGGTCCCATGATGATGGCTTGGATCCAGGTGTTACAAGACAATGTGATGCTACAGAGTGGTGATTCAGTCAGGGCTCACCTGGACAGCTTACCTCTGCTGTGATGGTGCCTGCTGAGCTTAGTCATGTGGTTAAATAAGTGAGTACACACCAACTATAATTATGTTGCTCGATACTTTCTAATATTCTTATTTACATCACAAATCTATAAAAGCATCCCAAATACAATTTCTACTAATTTGCAGTTATGCCTTTTGAAGCTGGCTTTGTGTGCCAGAGTATACTTTCGGTGACTTTTTCGTAGCGATTTTGAAGGGCAGAGAAAAAAATATCTATTCAGCACTACTCAGAATTCCTTTAGTCTTATTTTCAGTTTCTCACTATACAGAATCCCCTCCAGCTAGAGCAGCTGTAACTAAAACTGTCTGCTTGATGCTGCACTGGGGCTTTGCTTTCTCACTCTCCTGTGCCCACTTAGGTCTAAGACACCATTAAATGTTGTCTGAATTAGTAATCGAGAATAGATTAAATGAGGAAATGAAAATATTATGATGAGAGCATGGAAGAGTAGTTACCATAAACAACAAGAATGCAGTGGACATGACTCCAGCAAAAGAAAAGGGAATATATAGCTGAGATTATAACAGTGAGAGATGGCAGAATATGAGGTGTATGTTAAAAATACGACTGTCTTGGGATTCATAAGATTTGGCTCTGAGAGTTGTGGGAATGTCTCAGGCACACATTCTTGACAATTGATGTTTCTGGTATTTTTTCTTTGTTATAAAATTTGCTCAGTCGACACTATCTCTGGGAAGAACACATAAGAAATTGTCTCTGTTTTTGGTATACAATCTAGTAAGAAGCCTATCAAGTGTATAGATTTACAATTAGAAAGACTCAAAACTGTTTTTTAATCTAACTTATTCATTTTATAAATAAAAAGTTTGGAGTATAAAGAGGTTCAACGAGCTATTTATGAATATATATTTCAGTAGTTTTTCAGTACATGGATAAGTGGTGATTTCTGAGATTTTAGGGTACCTGTCATCTGAGCAGCATATACTATACCCAATATGTAGTCTTTTGTCCTTGACCATCCCCTTCCAACCTTCCCCGACGAGTCTCCAAAGTCTGTTATATAAATCTTATGACTTTGCATCTCATAGCTGAGCTTCCACTTGTAATGAGAACATATGATATTCAGTTTTCCATTCCTGAGTTACTTCACTTAGAATAATGGTCACCTAAACCTCTGAACCCAATTGCTCCATCCACATTGCTGCAAAATACACTATTTAATTCCTTTTTATGGCTGAATAATATTCCACACAGTTTCTTTATCCACTCTTTGGTTGATGGGCACTTAGCTTGGTTCCATATCTTTGCAGTTGTGAATTATGCTGCTATAAATATACGTGTTCATGTGTCTTTTTCATATAACGACTTCTTTTCCTTTGAGTAGATACCCAGTGGTGGGATTGCTG
Source organism: Theropithecus gelada (assembly GCF_003255815.1). NCBI lineage: Eukaryota > Metazoa > Chordata > Mammalia > Primates > Cercopithecidae > Theropithecus > Theropithecus gelada. The sequence goes on along the minus strand of NC_037676.1, from coordinate 64,229,598 downwards.
GATCAAATGGTAGTTCTACTTTTGGTTCTTTAAAGAATGTCCTGCTCTTTTCCACAGTGGTTGTACTAATTTACATTCCCACCAACAGTGTAAAAGTGTTCCCTTTTTAGCACATTCACACCAATATCTATTATTTTTTTACTTTATAATTATAGTCGTTCTTGCAGGAGTAAGGTGATATCTCATTGTGGTTTTAATTTGTATTCCCTGATGATTAGTGATGTTGAGCATTTTTTTCATATGTTTGTTGGCTGTTTGTATATAGTTTGCAAATATTTTCCCCACTTTGTTAGACCATAGTATTTTTAATGCCATCCATTAATCACTTGTGATGTATTGCCTTAAGTCATTTACACATATTATACACACATTATCTTATTTAATACTCTCAACAACGTTTAGAAATAAGAGTCCCAATTTATGGATCGAGCAACTGAAATTCAGCAAGGTTAGTTAACTTCTCCAAGGTCAAATAGCCATGCTGCTTATCAGCAACGGGGCCCAGCTCTGTTGACTCCCAGACTAATACTCACTCTACAGTACTGATAACCGGTGCCTGAGCCTCTGAAATAGCCTAAATTGGGAGTCTGGAGCCCAGTAACTAGGTAGAGAGGTTTAGGTGGCCTTTATGTGCACATTGTTTTATATGGTTATGTGATTTTATTAAAAGTATCATGCACTATTAATTCAACAGCTTTTAATGCTGTCCTTACTGCTTACAAATGTAAACACAAATGGCAAGGCAAAAGTTATGAAGATACAGCTAATGAAGTAGGTCATCTTAAGCTAGAGCAGTAAGTGCATTGAAATCAGCATGAAAAGCTGCCAAAATTCCTAATACAGCATAACCAGGCTGGGAGGGGGCAGGTAAGGGAGATTAAGATTACTCACTCTAATAATGCCAATTTCCATTTCTATCTCAATGATGTTGAGAGTGCAGAGTATTGAGGCATGGCCAGAATGTCATATGAGGTCATTAGAGACTGACAGCCTCCTCCAAAGTCACTAAAACTGTATGGGAAAGAATGCCACTCATTGTCCTCTCACCCACTGGCTCTGTCAGTGCAGTGCAATGAGTTCAGCAGAAAACACCTCTGGCATTCCATTTTCAAGGCTAGGACTAGTCATTGATTAATTCATGCATGCTTTTATTCACCCTCATCATGATTGAGATCATATGATTGGTAACTTGCAATTGTGGCAGAAAATATGGGAAGAGTTCTGAGAGACAACTAGGGATCCCCTTTCCAAGAAGCAAAGTTAAAATGTGTTGGGAACATAATTGGAGAACTCACTTTTGCTTCTGTTCTTTCTAGAGGTAGAAGTTTCATTTCTCTGTAGCTTTATGTAATTAGTGTCCTAGCCAGAAATGTTTTATTTTTGTTCAGTGATCTCAGTTTTGGCCTCTTTTCCAGGACAGCAATTCCTGGTATCTTAATAACTACAATGGGATGGATGCACTCTGCTTAACGGGTGTCAGCTTTAGAGAATAATGTTATTTCTGAACACCTAACAAATTTCACAGTTAAGAAGGTACTGAAGTTCAAGGTCTTATCAAAAGGACATTTTCCTAATCATAATGTTTTTATTTGAGTTAGTAATCCAAGTAGTCGTTTTCTGATTTAAGGCTCAAAGTCATTAATTTATTCTTATTTATACCTGGTCTTGACATAATTCAAATATGTGAAATGCTGTTGGACTACTATCACTGAAAACTACTATGTATGTGTGTTTATGAATGTGTACATGAAATACTAAATATAGTATGGCATAATACACATAATACAGATTCAGAACACATCTAAATCTACTATACCATATATATGGCAGAGCATCTAAATTTATATTGACTATGATACATATTTATATTATAGCAGGTATAGATGTACATTAATATATAATCATTTTAAAATTATTAGTAAAACATTGTTTAAGGAAGAAAAAAGTGACAAGTTTTAAAGAATGAACTAATACACATATAAATTCTGTTTTTAGTGCCAACTAGAAGGAAGGATTAGTAATAGTGAAAGAGTTGATTATAATTCTTTTCTCTTCCAGTAATAGAATTGAAGTAATCCTTTCAAAGTTATACTCAGTACAATGTGCAGTACTTGGGTAGCTACTATAAGTATACTCTGAATTTCCTTCTCATTCATCTCACAGGAATTGAAAAGTTGTGTCTGCAGTCCATCAAGCAGCCTGATTGGAACAGATGCTCATTACAGGAAAAATCCTGCCTGCTGATCCTAAATTCACTACCTCTAAGACTCTGGTGGGTTCCAGATGGTTTCAATGGAGAGTCCTGTCATCAGAAATTGTCTATCGTAAGAGACCTCTTCCAGTTTGTAGAGGATTCTAAATATCTAATACAGATCAAATATCATTTCTGACTAGAATACTCTGAGACATCAGTTTGAACTTGAGCTAAAGTCTAGCTGTCCTCGAGCTAATTTAGTCTAGCTTTCCTCCACCATGGACTGATGACTTTACTTTGACACTTCAGTTATGTCCAGGTATTCAGCCAGCCTAGGCTTATTGTCTATAAAAGGCTTTATATTAACCTTGGTAACTCTTTTGGTATGCACTGCTTGAAGTGGTTGTGTGATTAACATGATAAATGGCTAATGCCTTTTACTTGGCACAGTGAATTTAAATTCTCTATTGTTGCTCGGTTACTTTTATTTAGTTTGTAGAATGGCGCCAGACACTCAGCGTGATTTTTAATAAATATGTGTTGCTAGCAATCACTATTAAGTGATGATGGGCAGTCACTAGGCTTTTTGATTAAATTGAATGTGAATAACATTTAGCCAAGATCAAATTTAGAATAATAATTGGTATATGTGCCATAATGGAGAGCTATGGGTTTTGCCAAAGTAAGGGGATAGAAAGACAGTGAATCAAAACTCTTTTTTCATGAGCATTGCAGAATTTTATGAAAAAATAGTTTATTGCTGAGTCTCTAGTTTCTGACCTTATTTTACTCCATTTTAAACACAGTGTTTCTATCATTTCATTCATTTTAATCTACAAATTCTCCGCTGAAATACACTTCACACATGTTAGAATGAATAAATTTTTAAAATCTTAAAAATACCAAGCACTGTGAAGATACAGAATCAACAGAGCTCTCATACATTGCTGGTAGGGGTACAAAATGGTTCAGCCACTTTGAAAACAGTTTCAGTTTTTTGTTTTGCTCTGTTTTGTTTTGTCTTCCTCTGTCACCCAGGCTAGAGTGCAGTGGCACAATCACTGCTCACTGCAACCTTGACCTCCCTGGCTCAGGAGATCCTCCCACCTTAGCCTTCTGCCTGAGTGGCTGGGACTATAGGTATATGAAACCATACCTGGCTAATTTTGTGTGTGTGTGTGTATGTGTGTGTGTGTGTGTGTGTGTGTGTAGACGGGATTTCACAATGTTGCCTAGGCTGGTCTCGAACTCCTGGGCTGAAGCAATTCTCCTGCCTTAGCCTCCCAAAGTGATGGGATTACAGGTACAAGTCCATCAGTTTCTTACGAAGAAAGAAACATGGCAATCCCATTCCTAGAAATCCTTTGCTATCTTTAACTAGGATGGAACAAAGTTTTTATTTTGGGGACTTGCCTTTAGGGCTGCTATGTTTGTTTTGCAATATTCTAATTTGCTCTTTCAGTTTCTTCTCAAATTACCAGGCATTCTGTTTACTCATGTCTTTTTATATTCTCCTCATTTCCCATAATTTCAAAGTTGCTGATTCCAAAAATGTTGATAAATATCTTCTTTTAGAGCCAAACTATCATATATTCTACTCTCTCTGTTATGTCTAGTCATTATGCAAAATATGCAGTCTTGCTATTGTGTGTACTGCTTGACATCAACTAGACGAAGAGCCTGTGACCCTTGCAGATAGTCTTCTTATGGTATTTAATTTTTTTTCACTGCTAGATATTTATTTTATGATCACTTATTTTAAAGATTGACTATAGATATTTTTGTGGCAAACCTAAGCTACTGGTAGCCACTCTTTACTATCAAACTAAGTGCTCTTACAGGTGCTCTTATAATACAATCATATGCTTGAGGAAGCATCTTTAGTATTTCCTAATGATATAAATATGCTAAACAGTAAGTCATGTCTGAAATACAGAATTTCTCACAGTGGATGCATTTTACATGCCAGAAACCTTAATCAGCTATGATGTTAAAGTTACAGAGGGTTTATGTTGCTCAATTTGCTGTGTTTGTCATTCGGCTGCCACTCTGCTCTGTCTGCAGTTCAGCACATCAGAGGTCGTGTAGCTAGAGCCCAGGATTATACATCTTCCTTCATTTTCTCTCTCTCTCTTCCTCCTATTTTTCATATTTCTTTCACAGCTTCCTTTTTACACTTTAACACATCTTCATTATAGCCAAAGAAAAACAAAAATCAAAATAATTTCAATAACTTCACTATAGTCAATGAAAAAGAAAACAAATATCAAAACAATTCACTTAAAACCTCATCACAATGTGCCCTATCCCCAGCTTCTTTTCCACCTCTATTTTTTTTTCATTGCCAAAAATCACAAATAAAAAGCCTTTACTTTTTTCCTGCATCTTCATCCCTCCATTCTCAGAAGAGCTGCTTCTGAGTTCTATAGTCTCTAATACCTAAATGCTGCTATTTGGAGTCTGTGATTAATTTCTCCTCCCAGCATTTAGGTGCCTCTTCCTGGATCTCATGCTCATGTGACTTTCTGCAGTATTGACACTGCTGATCACCCATTCCCTTTGACCTACTTCTTCTCGGCTTAATTTTAACCTCCTCATTCTCATTTCATTACAGAACACCCTTCTCTATGGCCTCTTTTTCTCTACCTGCCTTATAGATGTAACTTTCTCAAGGTTAAATTCTTGGTTTTCCCACACATGCTCCCCTTAGTGATTTCAGCCCCTAATATGCTTTCAACCTTTACCTCCCATCATATGGTCCAAATTATGTTCCCAGCCTAGCTCTTCTCCTGGGCACCACATCTACATTTGCAACTCCATCAGCATTTGCTGGATAGGGATGGTCCCCTTGTACTTGACTCGGCATATTCAAAAGAAAGGTGGACAGTGAGGAACTGTGAGAGTATGGCCTTTGGACTCCGACAAATCTGAGGGTTACAATTTTTCCTTGGTCACTTGACCACTGTGTGTTTACGGAGAAGACACTCAAATGGCATCTGCAACTATAATTTAAAGGAAAGTACCCTGCCTTACAGAGTTACAGTGAAGATTAAATACCTAACATACAACCTGAAATATGAGTGCCATTATATTTCAGGCAGTATGTTAGATAAAATAAATATCTAGCAGTCAAAAAAGAATTAAAGACCCTAAGAAGACTACCTGCAAGGGTCACAGGCTTTTGTTCTAGTTGATGTCAAGCAGTACACACAGTAACACCTGCATGACATTCTGTGTTATTGTCTCTTTTCAATGGTTTTTCACTTGTTGGATCCCTCTCTCCTTAAATAGTATCATTACAGTCCCATCATGAATTCTTTTCACTGTTTATCTTCATATCCCCTTAGTGGCTGAGTCATCTTGATTTTTACTTTTTCTTTGAATCCATACGTTTATTCCCCTGTGATGTATCTTAGTATCGATAACAGATTATTGCAAAACCTTCCAATTGTTTCCTCTGCTTTCAGTCTCTCATTTCTCCAAATCATCCATCATACTGCCATTTAAGTTATCTTCCTAAGGAATAACAACAATGCCTTTAGATTTTTTCCTCAATTAACTTCAGTGGCTCCTAACTGTGCAATTTAATGATCAAACTCTTAAGCCAGGGGTTCCCAATCCCTGGGCCACAGACTGGTACCGCTCCATGACCTGTTAGGAACCAGACTGCACCACAGGAGGTGAGTGGCGAGCCAGCCAGCATGACTGCCCGAGCTCCACCTCCTGTCAGATCAGCGGCAGCATTAGTTTCTCATAGGATCCTGAACCCTATTGTGAACTGCACATGTGAGGGATCTAGGTTGCGTGCCCCTTAGAGAAATCTAACTACTGATGATCTGAGGTGGAACAGCTTCATCCCGAAACTAACACCCACCTCAATCCCTGGAAAAATTGTCTGTCATGAAACCATTCCTGGGTGCTAAAAAGGTTGGGGACCACTGTCTTAACGTACCATTCATCATCCTTCTCGGTCTCATTCGTAGTTGCCTTTTTAGTTTTATCTCCTACTTTTTCTCCTTATAAAATCTCTGCTTTAGTCAGTTTGGATAATTAACTGTTCTCCAAACATGCCATGAATGCTCAAGACATTTCTTCTCAATGTCTCTATTTCTTTAACAAATTCCAGCTAGACTCACCTGCTTCCTCCTCAGTGATCATGTAACATGTTGCTAAATATATTTTTTTATTTCTCCCTATATTGTTGTTAGGTATGTGGGTGTCTTTCTTTGCCACAAATGAAGCTCACTTGAAGCAGAAATAACTGTACAATAAAGCTAGTAAAATAGAAATAAAAATGGAAAACTAGGATTGAGAAAAATAAATATGCCAGCATTATGGCCCAATATGACTGTGATCATCGCCACCATTTCTTAGTAAACAAAATTTAATTATTCATTTATTCATGCATTTCACAAATGCCTGCCTTCCTTAAGTCCTATACTATGCTAGATCCTTGAGACACAAATGTCAAGTTCATAGGGAACTTAAGATGGCAAGTTGTATACTTCAAATTTTTCAAGAGGAAGATACAGATTATTCTACAAAAAAGAAAAATTTATTTCACTACTAATGTTTAAGAAAAATTTATTTGGGACCTTATGAAGAATTGAATAAAGTGATAGGCATGAGTCTCAACAATTTTCTCACAAAAATATAGACGCAAAGCTCCATAGACTATCAAAAAGCAATTGTCCTCACTACATTACAAGTAACACCCAACAGCGATGGTGTCTTTGTTCATCAGCATCATAATCAAGTATAGCCAACCCCATTGATAACAGTAGCTTTGATACATTTCTCAAATTTGTTCTATACATTTTCTTAATAATTAGTACTAAGTGATTCTCAACTACCAACTCCTATGACTAGCATGTCCCAATTTATTGTGTGAATTGTGACTATAACTCCTAATTAAAAATTCAAATGAGCAAACTCTATGAAATAAATCTGCACCTAGTTCTTGGAACTAAGAGTCCTATTCTTCCTTAAATTCACAGGTAATTATATACATACCTGTGTACCTTTAATTTAGGACACAAGCATTATTCTTCTTGACTTTCAATGTCAATCTTTGGAATCGGAAGAGAGCAGATGGTGTGTTGTTCATGTCTATCAAGATTCTGTTTTCCTTTTGGTTATTATTGTATTCATTTCCTTCTGAGCTATCTCTTTTCATTTTTCTGCCTTTCCTCATCTGATGTGTAATGTATAATAGGTTGCAAGCATCTATTCCATTTCTTTGCCCAAAGCAAAGTGAAACAATAATGCTAATATCTATCAACAGTGGTTGGCTCTTAGATAAACAAGTGACTTTATTCTTGTGGTAAAATGGTTTTAGTTGTGAACATGCTGTTTATGTGATCTGCTGAATAAACATAATTAAAGAATATAAATGGTTAGTAAGCATTGCTATTTTGAGTCTACTGGTTCACTTTAGAAAATTTTAACAAATTTAAATATTGCAGATAAAATTCCATTTCGATGAAGACTTTTTGACTTGAGACTTGAATGTGAACAAAGCATAAAAGCTTTTTCTGGATTATGAAATACTGAGACATATTGAAAACCCATTGAGTCACTGCCTCAGCAACTGTCTAGTTTTGTGCACATAGCAGGGACACAGTAGATGCTTAATATCTAAATAATAGAAGTATTTTCTACTCTCCTTTCCACTAGTCATCTTCATATTCTTGCCAAGTGACAGATATGGTAAACAGGTAGAGATAATTGGCATTGTCAACTAGATTAATGCTTATTATTCCTGTTGTTCAAGCCATTTTGGAGCTCATACCCACACTAAGACACCATTTATTGCTCTATAGAGTACAGAATACTGGACTCTTTCCTGAATGCTGTTAGTGTTATCACCCTCCTCGATAATGTTAAAATTATACCCCACCACATTAGAACCATAAGCCTGATACTGGATTTCTTTTTTCTTTGGTGGGGCAGGGATTGGCTACCAATTAATTGAAAGACAGTGTTAATAGCATTCTTTCTTCCTTTACAATATTCTTATTTACATGTATATAGATGAACAAATTACTCAACATATTAAAAACTTGATGTAATTTTCCAAAGTCAAGATGTCTGTACTAGACTGTCCATACCGAGTATCAGGGAATAATTTGCAGAGACTCATGCAAAGAAGTGGGAAGGTGGAGTGGTGATGACAGTGAAGAGATCCCTTCACCTCATATGCTGGTGTCAAAAAGTGCCAGGTTTCAGTTCAGTGGCACAAGAGTGCTAAAAAAACATTCTGATGTGTATGAGACAGGCACCACTGAGACAAACATCTCTGTTACAACTTCATTCATTGGGCTATCTAAAGGAATGTGACACCTTATTACTTCCAGAGAACAATCTTTCATATGTCCTGTTCCCTAAAAGGCCTCTCTTCAAATTCAAATAAGTCACATGATATTGAAGAACGTGCCCTAGATTTCAATCCCAACTCTACCAATTATTAGTGTTATTTTGGTTAATCATCAGCTGACTTTTTTATTTCAACAGTTATTGGGGAACAGGTGGTAATTACTTAGGTTTGCGTTCTGAGATTTTGGTGCTATCACTTATGATGTGACTTTCAACATGTCAGTTCATTTCATTTTTCACAAAATGGGAAGACTCTCAGTCCTGCCAAGTAACAGCAGCTTTCTTCCTGCCCTTGGGTGTCTCTTCCATCATCTCACAAATGGGACTTAGCTTTTTGCTCTGAATAGTCTTTCAGAACAATGTGAGGTCAGGCCTTCTGCAACATGTTTGCTCAATTTAACGTCTTCCCTGTTGCCAATTTGCCTTAGGAGTCATTTTTCCTCTTGCTGCCTTCTTTCTTCCAACCTTTCAGAGTCTGATTTTCAGAAGCAAAGTTTCCTTTGCTCTACATGTTGAATCCCAGTCAGTCCGAAAGTGACCACAGCACCTGGAACACCAGCCTGAGACAATTCCCTAGGCCCCTTGTTTGCTAGAGAAGGCCAGTTAGACATGCCAGTTCCACAGATATATTTGGTGAACCCACTGAGACAATGTGTTTACATATTCTTGTTAAATTCCGTAACATTAGCGGTAAACTTCCTACCCAGATTCAGTGATGTACACTGGTTTGGCTCCTTCATCTTCTGTCATTCAGACCTTTACTAGGTTTTTAACACACACACACACACACACACACGTACAATCTATATTATTAATATATTATATAACGTTTGCATAGCATTTTTTTTCATCATTTCATTTCAAGCTACCTATGGTGTTGAATTTGAGGTGACCTTCTTGTAAACAGTATATAGTTAGTTCATGTTTTTTCATCCACTTTGCAAATCTCTGTCTTTTTATAGGTGAATTTAGATTATTTATGCTTAAGGTAATTACTGATATGCTAGAGCTTAAGTTTGCCATTTAATTTTGTGTTTTATGTTATTTCTCTCTGGTTTTTTTACTGTTTTCCTTTTCTTACCTCCCCAAGAGTTATTTAGAAATTATTTAAAATTCCATTTTGATTAATTTATATTTTGAGTGCATCTGTTTGTGTCACTTTTATAGTTGCTTCACAGGGTATAACAATATACATATATGGCATCACATTCTACTAAGAATCAACATTTTTTTCACTTCATATAGAGAGCGGAAATCTAACTTTCTTTTAGGTTCCTTTGCTATGCTTACAGTTAAATACCATTTTCTTGAGTATCAGATGGTGTGATAATCTTTGATTCAATTAGGCAATCAATTAATAAAACTCATGAAAGAAATGATAGTCTACTGTATGAACCCACTTGTGCTCCTTCTTCCTTCCTTATGCTCCCAGAATCTTTACTTTTAAAGATTCTCTCTGTTTGAAGACATTACTTTGGCCAGTTTTTGAGGGTAGATTTGACAAATTCTTTTAGTTATTCTTTATCAGAAAATGCCTTTATTTCCCCTTTATTCCTTAGGAATAGTTTTGCCACATACCTAGTTCACAGTTGACAGTTCTTATCTTAGCACTTGAAAAATGTGTCACTTCCATCTGGCCTTAATGGTTTCAGAAGAGAAATCTGCTATCACTTAAATTAGTGTAACCCTATGAGTAATGAGTCATTTCTTCTTGGCTGCCTTCATGATTTTTCTTTGTCTTTTTGTTTAAAGTTTAATTATAATGTGTCTCAGCATGAATATTTTGGGTTTATTCTTTCCCAGATTTGCTCACCTTGAATCTGGAGTCTTGGGCCTTTTGCCAAGTTTGGAAAGTATGGAACTTTCTTTAAAATACTCTTTCGACCCCACACACTCCGTTTCTCCTTTTTTCTGAGATGCTGTATTAGTCCATTTTTACATTGCTGATAAAGACATATCTGAGACTGGGAAGAAAAAGAGTAAGAAAATTTGACTTACAGTTCCACACGGCTAGGGAGGTCTCATAATCATGGTGGAGAGTGAAAGGCACTTCTTACATGGTGGCAGCAAGAGAGAAATGAGGAAGAAGCAAAAGCAGAAACTCCTGATAAATCCATCAGATCTCATGAGACTTATTCACTATTACAAGAACAGCATGGGAAAGACTGGCCCCCATGATTCAATTACCTCCCCCGGGGCCTTCCCATAACATGTGCAATTCTGGGAGATACAAATTAAGTTGAGACCTGGATGGGGATACAGCCAAACCATATCAGATGCTGATGATACAAAGGTTAGGTCTTTTGTTATTGTTCTATAGAGCTCTGAGACTCTGTTCATTTTGAGGGGCAAAAGAGTTTATTTTTGTTTTTCAGATTGGGTAACGTTTGTTAATTTTGAAAGCTGAAGTCAGCTGGACTTCCTCAGTTGAGTGGGGACTTGGAGAACTGTTCTGGCTTACAAGAGGTTTGTAAAATGCACCAATCAGCGCTCTGTAAAAACGCACTAATGGGCACTCTGTGGTTAGCTAGAGGTTTGTAAAATGGACCAATCAGCACCCTGTAAAATTGACCAATCAACACTCTGTAAAATGGACCAATCAGCAGGTCATAAGCAGGGACAAATAAGGGAATAAAAACTGGCCACCTCAGCCAGCAACAGCAACTTGCTTGGGTCCTCTTCCATGCTGTGGAAGCTTTGTTCTTTCGCTGTTCACAATAAATCTTGCTGCTGCACACTCTTTGGGTCCGTGCCACCTTTAAGAGCTGTAACGCTCACCTGAAGGTCTGTGGCTTCATTCTTGAAGTCAGGGAGACCACAAACCCACCAGAAAGAACCAACTCCGGACACAATTTGACCTCAAGTTCACTGATTCTGTCCTCTGTGATTTCCACTGTACTACTGAGCTCCTAGTGAGGTTTATTTTTATTTTAATTTTTATGTGTTTTTGTTGGGTAATTTTTATTTAGGTCTTTTTTATAACATTTCTTTGTTGGGATTTTCTATCTTTTGTTTCAAGAGAATTTATAAGTTAGTGTTGAGCCATTTTTATGTTTGCTTTAAAATTCTCATCAGATAATTCCAATACACGATTCATCTTGGTGTGAATTGATTGTATTTCTCATTCAAGTTTGATTTTCCTGATTCTTGATATGATGGGTATTGTATCCTGCTCTTTTTGTCTACTACATTAGGAGACTCTGAGTCTGATTTAAATCTCTTATTTTAGCAAGAGTCACCCTGTTTAGATGTATTATGTGGGTCTAGAACTACTTTTAAATTTTCAGAACCTTTGTGGTGTCATTTTGGTCTGCTTGGTTAATATGCTGTCACTGGGGCTCCCACTAGTCCTTGTCAGTACTGCCTGAAGGGACAAAAAGGATTTTCCTGGACCAGGCAGCCAGGTATCTCTTAGTGGGGAAGAGAAGTCCCAGGCCTGACCCATAAACACTAGGAAGCTTCCCTGGTCTGATCGGTTGTTGGGGTGAAATCTGTCCTGCCACTGTTGCCTGTTCCACCCCCATATCTTCCACTGGGGAGAGGAGAAAAGAGATTCCCCTGCTGTTCACTGTTAGTGGGGCTCTGATAATCGCCCCTTCTGGTGGTGCAGGGCTCCCCAGCTGTTGTGGGAGGGACTCCCATTCAACCAGAGATGTAATGAGTCTACTTGGGCTGTCTGCTGTTGCTAGGTTGTGGTGGGGAGGTGCCAAGCCAGATCACCTTTTTCTGATAGGTGCTCTTCCTTAAGTCTGGGTCCCAAAGCATGTTTTCTCTCTCTACCCTTCAGAGCTCTCCTTTGGTTTTCTCTTACATCATTTCCAATGTTTATAGTTGTACTTACCGAGAATGTGCAGGGAGAAATGAGTCTATGCCATCTCATTAGATCATACTAATCAAATAAGTTTTTCAAAAAGAATCTCTTCATAATTCAGTTTTTCACTAAAGGCCCATGTATTGTTCACTCATAGTATGCAGAGTTCTACACTAGGTTTAGGGCGGCGGAGGGCAGGGGGTGCTTTCTATACCTTTATCAGGCAATAGTTCCTACCCCTGGATTTTTTGTAATCTTATTGATGAGGGCAATGATGCCAAGAAACAGAGACAGAAAAGTAAAGGAAGCAAGTAAAATATAATAATGACAAATAACTGTATGTGTACAAAATGATAGTGCACATGATAAATTTTATATGTAGGAGATGACATATTGATCAAAGACAATAAGGGAAAGAATAGAATGGGAAAATTTAAGGAAGTTTTGCCACAATATTAAAATTAGGAGCAGAAAGGCATTTATTGAGACATCTCCTTTTTAGTTTACATATCATTTTGTAGCTCATGCCCCAGGCTCTGCCTCACTTCATCGGAGTAAGCTTGAGTATCCACCATACCATCTGTCCTGGGAAAGGTCTTATCTGGCGAGATCTGTGGCTCTTGTTCATCACATCCTTTTTCTGCCACTTTGATTTATTACTGTGCTCCTATGCACCCTTCCTTTATTGTCCATACTGTGTGTCCCTGATGGGACTAAAATCATCTGATGTTTGGTATTTTTGATTTATGGCCTATTAGTGAAATTCAACAGTGATTGCAGTTCCATATTTAAGCACATTAAACATCCAAGGAATAGAGGCTAATATAATTACCAGGTTTCCATGAGACCTGGAACCATGATTGCAAAATTCTTATGTAGCTTTACCTGGTTCTTCTAATTTTGTTTCTTTTGAGATAAATTTATTCCTTGCTGTAATTTTCCTAAGTATAATATTATATATTTTTCCTCTTTTACCAGTCTTATTCATATAGAGGCATCTCTAGACATACCATCTGAACATTTCACTAACAGAATCTGTATTTTTTATGGAGGAATTGCTATGGGCGAAGCATTGTGTTAAGTATTGGATATAACTTATATATGGATTCTGCCCTCATTTGTCTACTGTCTAATAATGTTAGTCAGAATATTTACATAAATGCCTTTGTTTTAAGTATCCAAAGACGAATTACACAAAAGAGTATTCAGAGGAGAGATAGATTCCTTTGAACTGGGTAGAGAAGGGAATATGTCAAAGCAGGACTGACATTTATAATATGCCTTTTTATATGTCAAGAAACAACAGATGCTGGAAAGGATGTAGAGAAATAGGAATGCTTTTATACTCTTGGTGGGCGTGTAAATTAGTTCAACCAGTGTGGTGATTCCTCAAGGATCTAGAACCAGAAATACTATTTGACCCAGCAATCTCATTAGATATACCCAAAGGATTATAAGTCACTCTTTTATAAAGAAACATGCACATTTTATGTTTATTGCAGCACTATTCACAATAGCAAAGACTTGGAACCAACCCAAATGCCATCAATGATAGACAGCATAAAGAAAATGTGGCACATATACGTCATGGAATACTATGCAGCCATAAAAAATGAGTTCATGTCCTTTGCAGGGACGTGGATGAAGCTGGAAACCATCATTCTCCGCAAACTAACACAGGAACAGAAATCCAAAAACACCACATGTTCTCACTCATAAGTGGGAGTTGAACAATGAGAACACATGGACACAGAGAGGGGAACATCGCACACAGGGGGCTGTCAGGGGGTGAAGGGGAAGGAGAGGGAGAGCATTAGGACAAATACCTAATGCATACAGGGCTTAAAACCTAGATGATGGGTTGATGGGTGCAACAAACCACCAGGGCACATGTATTCCTATGTAAAAAACCTGCATGTTCTGCACATGCATCCTAGAATTTAAAGTAAAAATTTTTGAAAACAGAATGAAAGCTCAAACATTGCTATGGATACTGAACATCAAAAAGATAATAAAGACATATGGTGAACAACTTTCTTTCATTTAGTTCAACAGCTTAAATAAAACAGGCAAATTCTAGATAGATAAAAATTTTTCAGACTCACTAATGAAGAAATAGAGAAATATGAATAGCTAAATATATATTAAATAATTGAATTCGTAGTGATCAACATTCTCATTCTGAAATTTTCAGGACCAGAGAAGTTTCTTGTTGAATATTCCTGGGAAGAGATAAATAATACCAATTCTTCACAAAATATTTCAAAAACATAGAGAAACATTTTCCTACTCATTTTAAGAGGTCAGTATTGCTGTGATATCGGAACATTGAGGAGCTATTCCAAGAAAAGGAAATTATGGACAGTATCTTTCAAGGTTGTAGATGCAAAAATTCATAAGAAAATGTTAGCAAATCACATCTACTTATTATTATGTATGTTAATAATTTGTGACTTTTTCAACAAATGGTACTAGGACAACTGGATATCCACGTGCAAAAGAATGAAGTTGGACCCTTACTTTACGCAATATATAAAACTCAGCTAAAAATTGAATAAAGGCTTAAATGTAAGAGATAAAATTCCTAGAAGAAAGCATAGGGTTATATCTGCATGATCTCAATTTTGGAAATGTATTTTTAGACATGACATCAATGTCTAAACAACAGCAATTACAAAACAGATAAATGACTTCATAAAAATTTAAAACTTTTTTCCTTCAAGTGATACTATCAAAAACTTGAAAACATAACCAACAATATAGGAGAATATATTTTAAAATCATATATCTGATGAAGGACTTGTGTCTAGGATATATAAAGAATTCTTATGAATGCAAATGCAAATCAAGACATCAATAAAACATTACAAGCACTAGGATAACAACAATCAAAAAGACATAATATTTCTGGTTCTGGATCCTTGAGGAATTGCCACACTGTCTTCCACTATGGTTGAACTCATTTATACTCCCACCAACAGCGTAAAAGCGTTCCATTTTTTCCACATCATCACCAGCATCTGTTGCTTCCTGACTTTTTAATGATTGCCATTCTAACTGGTGTGAGACGGCATCTCATTGTGGTTTTGATTTGCATTTCTCTAATGACCAGTGATGATGAGCTTTTTTCGTATGTTTGTTGACTTCATAAATGTCTTCTTTTGAGAAGTGGCTGTTGATATCCTTCACCCATTTTTTGATGGGGTTGTTTGTTTCTTGTAAATTTGTTTAAGTTCCTTGAAGATTCTGGATATTAGACCTTGTCAGGTAGATAGATTGCAAACATTTTCTCTCATTCTGTAGGTTGCCTGTTCACTCTGATGATAGCTTCTTTTGCTGTGCAGAAGCTCTTTAGTTTAATTAGAGCCCGTTTGTCAATTTTGGCTTTTGTTGCCCTTGCTTTTGGTGTTTTAGTCATGAAGTGGTTTGCCCAGTGTACGTCCTGAATGGTATTACCTAGGTTTTCTTCCAGGGTTTTTACTGTTTTAGTCTTACATTTAAGTCTTTAATTCATCTTGAGAATTTTTGTATAAGGTGTAAGGAAGGAGTCCAGTTTCTGTTTCCTGCATATGGCTAGCCAGTTTTCCCAACACCATTTATTAAATACGGAATCCTTTCCCCATTGCATGTTTTTGTCAGGTTTGTCAAAGATCAGATGGTTGTACATGCATGACATTATTTATGAAGCACTGTTCTGTTCCGCTTATCTATATATCTGTTTTGGTACCAGTACCATTCTGTTTTGGTTACTGTAGTCTTGTAGTATAGTTTGAAGTCATGTGGAATGATGCCTCCAGCTTTGTTCTTTTTGCTTAGAGTTATCTTGGCTATCTGAGCTCTTTTTGATTCCATATGAAATTTAAAGTATTTTTTTTTTCTAATTCTGTGAAGAAAGTCAATGGTAGCTTGAGGGAAGTGCCATTGAATCTATAAATTACTTTGTCTATTTTCACGATATTGATTCTTCCTATCCGTGAGCATGGATTGTTTTTCCATTTGTGTCCTCTCTTATTTCCTTGAACAGTGGTTTGTAGTTCTCCTTGAAGAGGTCCTTCACGTCCCTTGTAAGTTGTATTTTTAGGTATTTTGTTCTTTGTAGCAATTGTGAATGGGAGTTCATTCATGGTTTGGCTACTATTGGTGTATAAAAATGCTTGTGATTTTTGCACATTGATTTTGTGTACTGAGACTTTGCTGAAGTTGCTTACCAGCTTAAGAAGATTTTGGGCTGAGACAATGGAGTTTTCTAAATATCCAATCATGTCATCTGCAAACAGAGACAATTTGACTTCCTCTCCTCCTATTTGAATACCCTTTATTTCTTTCTCTTCCCTGATTGCCCTAATCAGAACTTCCAATACTATGTTGAATAGGAGTGGTGAGAGAGGGCATCATTGTCTTGTGCCGGTTTTCAAAGGGAATGCTTCCAGCTTTTGCTGTGGGTTTGTCAAAAATAGCTCTTATAAACCACAATGAGATACCATCTCACACCAGTTAGAATGGCGATCATTCAAAAGTCAGGAAACAACAGGTGCTGGAGAGGATGTGGAGAAATAGGAACACTTTTACACTGTTGGTGGGATTGTAAACTAGTTCAACCATTATGGAAAACAGTATGGCGATTCCTCAAGGATCTAGAACTAGATGTACCATATGACCCAGCCATCCCATTACTGGGTATATACCCAAAGGATTATAAATTATGCTGCTATAAAGACACATGCACACGTATGTTTATTGCAGCACTATTCACAATAGCAAAGACTTGGAATCAACCCAAATGTCCATCAGTGACAGATTGGATTAAGAAAGTGTGGCACATATACACCATGGAATACTATGCAGCCATAAAAAAGGATGAGTTTGTGTCCTTTGTAGGGACATGGATGCAGCTGGAATCCATCATTCTTAGCAAACTATCACAAGAACAGAAAACCAAACACCGCATGTTCTCACTCATATGTGGGAACTGAACAATGAGATCACTTGGACTCAGGAAGGGGAACATCACACACCGGGGCCTATCATGGGGAGGGGGGAGGGGGGAGGGATTGCATTGGGAGTTATACCTGATGTAAATGACGAGTTGATGGGTGCAGCAGACCAACATGGCACAAGTATACATATGTAACAAACCTGCATGTTATGCACATGTACCCTACAACTTACAGTATACTAATAATAAATAAATTTAAAAAATAAAAAAATAAAAAATAAAAAAATTAAAAAAAATGAAAAATTCAAAAAAAAAATAGCTCTTATTGTTTTGAGATACATTCCATCAATACCAAGCTTATTGAGAGTTTTTTTAGCATGAAAGGGTGTTGAATTTTATTGAAGGCCTTTTCTGCATCTGTTGAGATCATCATGTGGTTTTTGTCATTGGTTCTGTTTATGTGATGGGTTATGTTTATTGATATGTGTCTGTTGAACCAGCTTTGCATCCCAGGTAGGAAGCTGACTTGATCATGGTCGATAAGGATTTTGATGTGCTGCTGGATTCGGTTTGCCAGTATTTTATTGAGGATTGTCACATCAATGTTCATCAGGGATATTGGCCTGAAATTTTCTTTTTTGTTGTGTCTCTGCCAGGTTTTGGTATAAGGATGATGCTGTCCTCATAAAATGAATTAGGGAGGATTCCCTCTTTTTCTATTGTTTGGAAGAGTTTCAGAAGAAATGGTACCAGCTCCTCTTTGTACCTCTGGTAGAATCGTCTGTGAATCCGTCTGGTCCTGGAATCCCATAACTGGATATATACCCAAAGGATTATACATCATTCTACTACAAAGACACATACACACGTATGTTTATTCCAGCACTATTCACAATAGCAAAGACTTGGAACCAACCCAAATGTCCACCAATGATAGACTGGATAAAGAAAATGTGGCACATATACACCGTGGATGTATATGAATGAAGCAGGAAACCATCATTCTCAGCAAACTAACACAGGAGGAGAAAACCAAAGACCACATGTTCTCACTCATAAGTGAAAGTTGAACAATGAGAATACATGGACACTGGGAGGGGAACATCACACAGCAGGGCCTGTCAGGGAGTGGAGGGCTAGGGGAAGGATAGCATTAGGAGAAATACCTAATGTAGATGATAGGTTGATGGGTGCAGCAAACCACCATGACATGTGTATACCTATGTAACAAACCTGCACGTTCTGCCCAAAAAAAAAGACAGATGATTACAAATGTTGAGTATGTGGAATATCAGAAGGGTTTTACTTTGTGGGCCTGAATGTAAAAGGATGCAGACACTTAGAAAAATACTCTAGTAATTTCTCAAATAGTAAACATAGAATTACCCTATGACCAAGCATTCCCACTTTTATGTATATATTCGAGAGAAAATAACATATGTCTACACAAACACTTGTACACAATTGTTTATAACCACATTATTCATAATAGCCAAATAGTGGAAACAACCCAAATGCTCACCAACTGATTAATGGATAAATAAAATGTGGCATATCTATACAATAGGGATAATTTGCTACAACATGGATGATCCCTGAAGACATCATGCCAAGTGAAGTAAGCCACTAATGAAAGACCACATATTACATGATTTACTATATGACATATTTAGAATAGGCAACTCATAGAGACAGAAAATAGGTGAATGATTGCCTCTGTCTGCGGAGATTGGGAGAATGGAAATAGTAGCTAAACAGTACAGTTTTGCTTTTTGAGGTGGCAAAAATGTTGCCAAATAGACTGTGGTGATGTTTCTCTTAAAAATCCTGACTAAGCTATGTATAAACATATGCATATATGTACACACATACATTTCATCCTATTTTTGTGTGCACATATATATCCACAGATGTATGGGCTTAAAGACTTTAAAGTTACAAACTTAAGATTTTTAAAAAATCTTTAAGCCTATACATATGTGTTAATATATGTACACACACATATTTATACGTGTATTGGTACACAAATACTATATTTGTATAAATATGTATACATATAGTTTCTTTCTATCCTTGGTACACACATACATATGTACATGTATATATGCAGAGAAGAGAGAAAACATTAAAACAAATAAAACAAAATACAAGCAATTGCTGAATTTCCTAAATTATTTTTAATTGACAAAAATTGTACGTATTTATTGTGTGCAATATATTTTGAAATATGTATAGATCATAGAATGGCTAAATCAAGCTAATTAACATGCATATTACCTCACATAGTTACCGTTTTTTGAGGGAACAATACTTAAAATCTAGTGTCTTAGAGATTTTCAAGAATACAATATGTTGTTATTAGCTATAGTCACTGTGTTGTACAATAAATCTCTTGACCTTATTTTTCCTATCTAACTGAAATTTCATACCCTTTGACCAACATCTCCCCAACTTCCCCACTCCCAACCCCTGATCACCATCTTTGTGCTCTCTGCTTCTATGAGACCAACTTTTTTAGATTCTACATTTAAGTGAGATCTTTGTACACCTGGTTTATTTCATTAACATGATGGTTTATTTTATTAACATGATGTTCTCCAGGTCACCCATCTTGTCTCAAATGACAAGATTTCCTTTTTTAAAAGGCTGAGTAGTATTCCTCTGTGTAGATAACACATTTTCTTTATCCTTTCATCCAGTGATGAACATTTAGGTTGATTCCATATTTTGGTTACTGTAAAGAGTGCTACAATGAACATAGGAGAGCAGATATCTCTCCAGCAGACTGATTTCATTTTCTTTACAGATGCCCTCATGAGTGGGATTTCTGGATCATATGATAATTCTATTTTTAGCATTTTGAGGAACCTCCATTCTGTTTTTCATTATGACTGTGCTAGTTTACTTTCCCAACAACAGTGTGCAAGGGTTCCCTTTTCTCAACAATTAGTTAATTTTATTTAAAAATAAGAGATTTCTTTGTGCTATTTTCCATTTTTCTATACATTTAAAATCATATCAAAGTTTTAAAAATCTGATATAGATCCTAGACATATAGGAAGCAAAAGTCAATTATCTTGAGAATGGAGAAGACAAATTCACACACTGAAATCTATTCAGTAAGAAATAATAACACCACATGTTCTCACTCATAGGTAGGAATTGAACAATGAGAACACCTGGACACAGGAAGGGGAACATCACACACCGGGGCCTGTTGTGGGGTGGGGGGAGCGGGGAGGGATAGCATTAGGAGATATACCTAATGTAAACAACTAGTTAATGGGTGCAGCACGCTAACATGGCACATGTATACATATGTAACAAACCTGCACCTTGTGCACATGTACCCTAGAGCATAAAGTATAATACAAAAAAAGAAATAATGAACTATATAATATACATTTGTCTCAGTCCACTCAGGCTGCTAATACAAAATCCCTGACACCAGGTAATTTATAAGGAACAGAAATGTATCTCTCACTGTTCTGGAGGCTGGGCATCCAAGAACAAGGTACTGGCAGGTTTAGTTGTCTGGCACGGGCTGCTCTCTGCTTCAGAGTTGGAGGGAGGAACACATGTCCTCACATGGTGAAAGGAAAAAGGGTAAGAGCACCAAAGAAATACCGTGTGAAGCCTTTTTTATAAGGACCCTTATAGTCCTTATAAGGAATGAACCTCATGACCTAATTACCTTCTAAAGGCCCCATCTCTTAATACTATCACAATGACCATTATGTTTCAACACTTGAATCTTGGAGGGACCCATTCAAACCATAGCAATGTTGTGACAGGATGAACCCCCCAAATATTATGCTGCAGCAAACAAATAGATATAAAATTCATTCTGTATGATTCCATTTATGTAAAACTCAAGAACGGGAAAAATGAATTAACTTATGAAGATGAAAATTAGAAGTTTTTGCCTAAGGGGAATAGGGACTTAATGGGAAGAGAGCATGAAGGAACATTCTGAGGTGATGAAAATATTCCATCCTCACAGGAATAGTAGTTACCCTGGTGTATAAATTCATCAAAGCATCAAATTGTATGCTAAAAATCTGTACATTTCAGTACATATAAATTTAACCTATTTTTTAAAACGTCACTATGCAAAGTTCACAATTAAAAGCAGAAAGAGAGGACCAGGCATGGTGGCTCATGCCTGTAATCCCAGCACTTTGGGAGGCCGAGGCGGGTGGTTCATGAGGTCAGGAGATCGAGATCATCCTGGCTAACACAGTGAAACCTGTCTTCCCTAAAAATACAAAAAAATAGCTAGGCGTGGTGGCACGTGCCTGTAATCCCAGCTACTTGGGAGGCTGAGGCAGGAGAATCGCTTGAACCCAGGAGGCGGAGGTTGCAGTGAGCTGAGATTGCACCATTGCACTCCAGCCTGGTGACAGAGTGAGACTCCATCTAAAAAGAAGGAAAAAAAAAAAAAGGCAGAAAGAGAAAATTAAACATTAAACAGTTTTAGCCATGCTTTTGAGTTGTTCGTGAAGTTTCACCTATATAATCTCAGGTAATGTTTCCCCAGCCTGTGTTTAATTCTGATTATTGGCTTATTCTCAGCTCTAATCAGTGAGTTACCACTTTAAATAAATTATTTTTAGTAGCACTAGCTACTAATATTAATAGCACAAGCTACTACTATATTCATAGGCAAACTAATTCTAAAAATTACCTTTTAACTTTTCGAGCAGTCAGGAACTGATATTCTTAATCTCAATTTTTACTAGCTTTGCGATTTAGAAACAGCCTAACATGCTTGGACCACAGCTTTCCTGAGATTGATGTAGGTCAATTCTAGGATTATTTACAGTTTCCAATTCTAATACTTAATTTCAACCTCAAAGTATGATGTAGAAAGTGTTCCTCTTAGAGTCTTAGTCATAATACTTCACATAGACCATCATTCCTCAATAGATCATATACACACTAGGATTTCTGCATGAAAAAAAAATAAGTTGAATTCAACATTTCTTCCCTTGAGGAGGTTCCAATACCCAGGTAATTAAGGCTGCTGCAGTGTTAACATATTACAGACGATAAAGTAAAACATCGCAAGCATTACAAAATGTTTAGGAAGAGACAAAGAGGAAAGCTGACTTGCTGAAGTTCTCTAGATGATTGATTCACTTACAGAACTGAGAGCAGAAATTTTGTATCTTCTGTTTGATTCCCTCTAGTGGTGTAGTGTCCTCTCAGAAGGGTCAGATTCAATGTTCGGATTCTTAGAAAGGTGCCATCATGAAAAACAAAACAAAACAAAACAAAAATCTTCACATCAACAAGGAGCCACCTGTCACTCTACATTTTATTTTCTCTGCAGATTAGAATCTATAAGAACACACTTATTATTCATGCATGTCACCCTAGAAGGAGCCACTGAGCATGTGCCTGGTGTCATGAAAAGACACTCTCAAGGAGACGCCCAAGGAGACAAACAGAAACCTTTTACACTTGGTGATGGAAGTGAATGTCTTCATGGAAGGCATGAAAAACCACATTGCTGTGGGTATCTCTGACTGATCAGCTTCCACCTGCCTGCGTGGTATTCTAATGATGGGCCTATTTTGAGGTTTAACCTGTGATCTGCAACTTAAAAAAAAAAAAAACTTTTCAAGATTATTCTGCATTTAAAATTTTCATTTCCAGGCAGCTGTTTCCAAAATTACTGTCTGAGCTTTCAATTAGTCAGAAACTTGATAGGAATTTAGCCTTTGAATCTCAAGACACAAGCCACAGACCTGTTCTTTTATGTCATAATTAGCATAGCTCTCTGCAGATAGGCCTAATTCTGGAAACCTTCCCAGACTAGCTATATATTCTGAAGAATTCAAAAATTTCCTTTTCAGTATTCTTTTATTCACACTGCATCTCCTGGTGTATCATTTTCAAATCTGGAACAAAAGATAAAGGAAAAACCTTGAAGACATTATGCTGAGTGAAATAAGACAGACCAAAGAGAACAAATAGTATATGATTCTGTTTAGATGAGGTACCTAGAATAGTGAAATCCATAGAAACCAAAAGTAGAATAGTAGTTATCAGAAACTAGGAGAGAGGAAATGAGGAGTCATTGTTTAATGGGTACAGAGTTTCAGTTTGGGATGATGAAAAATTTCCAAATATAGATTGTGGAGATGGTTGCACAACAATGTGAATGTAATTAATGCCACTGAACTATAAACTGAAATGGATTAGAATAATACATTTTATGTTGCGTACATTTTATTACAACAAAAGAAAAGAAATTTAAATTAGCTTATTCATATACATTCGATGTCCCACTACCTTAGATTTGTAAAACGCTGCTGATGTGATTGGGTAATTTTCACTGAGTGGCACCTTTACACTGCCAAGTTTATATGTAGAAATGTTTTTATCACTTACATAATAAAAATGTTCATCAGGTAATATAATTAGTAGTGAAAATGTACACATGGAGATCATACATTGCTAATGTGCTAAAAAGGTATAAAATGAGTATAGAGATGTCTTAAATCTCAAGAATTTATATTACAAAGTTTCAAGAACACACCTTTCAAATATTCTATATATGACCAACCCATATGAAAACAAAAAATGCCTACGTAGAGAAAAAAATGTCATCTAAGATATAGATCTTCCCCCTCCCCATCACTAGTTAGAGCCCTACTGGAAAATGATATATATTTCTAGATTACAGAGCTGAAGAGGAATGGAGACACATTCTAGAAAGATGAGAGGGTCATCACAGAGATTTAAAAACATGTAAAGGTGTTTTTAAAGTTTTGGAAACAACATCCATGAGGACAAAATTGATTCAAATTCTTGTAGAGCCAGGTGCCTATAATCCCAGCTACTCACCCAGGAGACTGGGGTGGGCAGATAGATTGAGGCGAAGAGTTTGGGAACAGCCTAGTCAAGATAGCAATGTCCTGTCTCTTAAAATACTTGATTAAAAAATAAGTAAGTTCATCTGGAAAGAGTACATGACATAAACATTGTTAGAGTATATGACATAAACATTGCTTCTCCAAAGCAAACAATAGCCAGACACAGATAAATGGAGTTTGGCTCTAATGAGAGGGATTGTTTAGCTCTAAGAAAAGATTTCTCTGTATTCAGAATAGTCTGAAGAGCTCTGTCTCTGGAGCTCATCAAAATTAGGGCAAATGTGTTTCTGTCTGGGATGATTTAGTTGCAGCCCTTCCTAAGGGACAGGGGATTGCACCAATCTTCTCTCAGGGTCTCTTCCTGCTCTGTGATTCTAGGATAACCCATGGGGAGAGAGGCCACACTACCAGCTGTGTTAAAATGTTGTTCGGAAAGCAAATAGTTTGTGTGATTACATGACTAATGTTATAGAATTTGTTGATTTTTTTTGCTTGAAAATGTGCTGATAAATTGAGTAGTATCTTCACTATAAAAATGGGAAAACTCAGCTAGTAGGGAAATTCTCTGTGTAGAAACAATTGTAATCATATTTAACACACATTACATTCCACATCTATCTTTGAGGGGCATACAAACACCCCATTTCAATGGCCAGCAGAGAACTTCTGAGGCCAGGGACACACTCATGTGAAATTAATTGCAGAGAGGGGTGCCCCATGGACCTCATTTATGAATAATTATCCTTTGCAAATGACTGCAAGTAATCTATAGCATGGCTGAATTATGCACAAAAAGGAGCATCTTAAATCTGTACCTGGGTTGTAGTATCTGGTTATTTACTCCATAATTTTCAATTTGCATAAGGAGATGCATTAATGAAAAGTACTTAGGGGAGATGAATTATAGAAAGAGCAATTCTAGAATTGAGCAAATGTCTCTGATTAATATAATTTAAATTTTTATTACCGAATATGACTACAGATAATGTTTAGCCTAATTCATTTTATTTATAATATCAAAGAAACTTCAACTCTGATAAATTATGATTGCTGTAAAATTCAGGAAATATGGAGCAAGAAGACCTTACTGTATTGGTTTAGGTTAGACGTGGAGTCCCTAGACAAGTCACATGTTAGGAAACAGTGGTAGCAACAGCAGTCAAGTCCACAGTTGAAACTTATGCCATTCTATTAATGGAGACAAAGCTAGGAGAAAAAGGGAAATAATTTGAAAGTTATGTGATGGTTACAAGGAGTTAAGATAGTAGCATTCAAGTTCATCATATGCAGATCTGAAATAGTATTTATTAAATTATTGTACATAGTGGGAATGGGGGGCACTGCTAAGGCTTGAGCCAAAACTGGTTCTTT
This sequence comes from Theropithecus gelada, assembly GCF_003255815.1. NCBI lineage: Eukaryota > Metazoa > Chordata > Mammalia > Primates > Cercopithecidae > Theropithecus > Theropithecus gelada. The sequence continues at coordinate 64,204,027 of NC_037676.1, read as the reverse complement.
GCTGGTCTTATACAGTTCTTCAATATATCTTCATTCACAGTATCCCTTACTGATTTAACTAAATTCATTAACCAGTGTAATGTTGTTCAGTGAGAAGGGAACAACTATATAGCTTCCTCATAGAGAAGAGTTAAATTACTCACTGCTAACCACTGTTACCCAGTGGATCTGCATGGGGAAAGGTCTGTTTGTGCAGAGAAAGGAAATAGACATTTTTACACCAGTGGAGTGTCCAACATTGGACACCCTGGAGTCCCCAAGACACCACTAAGGGATGTCGCCACTTCTATGGGTAATAAAAATAAGGCTGACTCCTTATTTTTGTGTTTGACTGTTAATAGCTTTTAAGCCTCACCCCTCTTCTTTCGTCTTCTGCACCCCATCTGGGAAAGCTGATAAGACAGCCTGGGCGCCCCCTCCATTCGCACCTGTGAGAGACAAACTTTGCAAGCCCCTGTCCACCCATGTGCAGGAACTCCTACACCAGCCCTTCCCACCTTCCACAATAAAAACTCTCCTCTCTTAAGTTGCTTTCAGACCTGTTTAGGAAGAGTGCCTTGCTTTTTCCCCACAGAACTCTTCATTAATAAATGTTTTTATATCCTCTTGGTGTGCATGTGGCATCTTCCATTTTCATAGCCAAACCAAGTTTTGGGTGGAAGTACCTCCTGATTTTGTAGGTTGGCACAACACCAGAGAGCCCTAAGGATATTGGGACTCTACATGTTGGAAGATAGGAAGGGGTTGGGTGCTAATAGCAGGATTGTGCATGTTTGGCTACACCCACCAGGGTGAAGTAGAACACAAACAAGCTACAGACTTTTGAATTCGATGCCAATAGCTCTAAACTGAAGGCTGAGACTGTATCTAGCTCTTTAGACTAGAAGATCAAGTAGAAATCTGGCTTATTTCATGATGCAGGAAATATTACAGTAACCTCAAGGAATTTTCATATGTAGCTTTGATTAAGAGTGATGAAACTATTTTAATCTTTGAAATTGAAGGAATTTTCTGGTCAGTATCCCACCTTTATCTAGCTGTATAACATAACCAGATAAAGACAAGATATTTTGAATTGTCAATATTTTAAAACTTAGCAATATATAAGAATAGATTTGCATATACATATATAAAACAAAACAATTTGATAATAGTTAAATTTGTCAGACTACAAATAAAATTCTATTAATTTACTCTCACCATAAAATAACTTGAGGGCAATTAAGATAGAAAATATGTTAGATATATAATATTTTTGTTTATGAAAGATAAATATGCTATATTCCTAACTTGAAAATATTTTCAGTATTATCTCCAAGTGAAATATACTCCGTGTGAATCTCCACGTGACAATTCGTCCTACTATTTGGTCTAATTATAAATTAGTTATTAGAGTCATTTAGACATTAATTTATCCAAAATGAACATTTATGAAGAGAAATTATTAGTGATAATGAGTTCTGAATTAATATTCAGAAAACAGGACTGAGAGAAAAATGTTGGTCACCTTCAATTCACCTTTAACTTTATCCCACTAATATTAATAAATTCTCAGGGCATTCTTTAACTAATACCATTTCCATACTTTACATGGTCATCCAATATTTTCCAGTTTGTTTTCCTGTCTTTGCAAGGGTTTTAATCAAAGCAATGGTGATATTTCAGCTCTTTTATATTTAAACTCTTTATTCTTAAGAGCACTCTGTTCAACTTATTTGAAGCTTAGTTACTCTGCTCACTGCTGAGTACATCTTGACATTTTGAGAATGAATACAAGCCTCAAGAGAATGCACGATTTACTCATATCTAACAGCCGCTCTCATTTAGTGATATATATAGTCATATAAAAGTTGTATTAATTGCACTTCAGTATTAAATGTGACTGAAGGGTCTATGAAAAGGAGCTCGCGCATTATCATTTATTACTCTGACACCTTATCCTTCGCAGAGGCTCCTCTGGGAGGTTGGATGGAATGGATCAACTGATAAGGAATAAATAAACTTATGCATTTTTAAAATCAGCAACAACTTTAGAATCCCTTCTGTGAGCCATCAACTACTCAGATTAGCCTTAATGGGGAGTTGTGTACCAAGAATCCTGACTTAGAACCTCCTAATTAGAGCTGATTACATTTTTTTCTAATGCTTACTCAGGGAAGCATGCTTACTTAATGGTGAATTGTAACCTTTCAGAAACTGAAATTACAAAACAGTTTGAGGAATGGGAGAAGGTAGAGGAGGATGCAGTAGATGAAGAGGCAGTTTTATAACTGGAGGAGAGGGTAATATCAGTAGAATCCTGGTAAACCTGTGAAGGCATGCCATAGGGTGATCATCTCTTTATGTTCTGTTTTGCACACCAGTTTCTTGCTCTTTTTGAGGATATAATAGGCTCTGGAACTAGCCTGAGTTATTTACATCAGAAATTTTTTAACGTACAGTGTTCCTATACTCTTTTGGCATATAAGTCATTACAAAAGCATTTGTTCTTATTTATTTGTTCAGCCCACAATTTGTCTACTAATAATTTAATCTTGTTTACCATTCAATTTAAACTGAATGAGTAGCCAATTTCAAGATCCTTTAGGTAAATTTATCTTTTGTTAGGTAAGTTATCACCATGCATAGGTCTCTGTAGAAATACACATGGAAGATGATCTTTACATGTAACACAATTCAACATTTGGGTTCCCACACCTTTAATCACCCCAGCATGTCAACATCATGTCCTTTGTAACTCAGGAGAGGACAAAGAAGCACAAGTGATAAACAGTGATATTATAGATTCAATTTTGAATTTGCTCTACTAAAGTTTCAAACTTGCACAACTTAAATCTTTAATATTTAGGAAATACATCTTATGAGCATGTCACAAGTAATAGAACAAGATATGAAGTCAATAATTATGGAGCTATGAATGAGTAGCATTTGTCCTACATACGAATGGAAAGACAACTTCAAAGAGTATCTGGTAGTGACCCATAGCACAACCTACATAATGACATTTGGTGAAGGAATTCTCTACCTTCAAAGAGTCAAATTGCAAGTGCCAATCATCTGTCTCTTCTTTGTAAATAGAAATCTGTACTGTTGTCCTGAAAGAATGTGATTCCTTAGAGTCTACTTACATAATCACAATGATGTCTCCTCTATTTGTCAAGGCTGTAAACATAGGCTTGCCAAGTGACATTGGAAAGTTACGCATATTACTTCACTTTCATGACCTTGGCACTTTTGAAGCTTGAAGGCCATTTATTTGTGGAATTTGTTTCAACTGGAGTTTTACTGATGCTTTCTCTAATTATTTTTAGTTTATTCATATTGGGCAGGGATATCAGAGAAATGATGTTAAGTATGTTTCTTACTGTGTTCTATTAGGTGGTACACGTTTTTTTATGTGCACCTTTACTGATGCTGTGAGATCCGCCACAGTCCACTGTAAAGTAATTTCCTTTCTCTATAATCAATAAGCATTTTGTAGGAGGTAGGCTAGTTTCATGTGTCAATGTGACTAGGCTACAGTACCCAGGTATTTAATCAAATACTAATCTAGGTGTTGCTGTGAAGCTGTTTCATAGATGTGGTTAACATCTAAAATCGGTTGACTTTAAGGAGATTACCTCACTAGTGTGGGTGGGACTCATTCAATCAGGAGAAAGTCTTTTAGAGAAGAACGGAGGAAGAAGAAAGTCAGCCTCAGGACTTATCGACTCCTGCCTGAATTTCCATCCTGCTGACCTTCCCTGTGTGTTCTGTACTTCCCAGCCCACACAATCTAATGATCCAATTCTTTTAAATAAATCTCTTAATATATGTGTATAATATATTAGTAACTATAGATTAATTATATATCTATTCTTTTAGTTCTGTTTCTTTGGAGAACCCTGATCTGACTGGTAGAGATTTGGATACTGGAAGTGATTTACAAGGAACAGAATCTTAGAGATGAGTTTTCTAAATTGGTTCTGTGAAGGTACTTTAAGATTATGAAATGCTCTGTTCCTCATCAAACTGTGAATTGATCCATTCCTTCATTTCTATCAATATGGATTCACGGTTTTCTAATTTATTGAATGGCTTATAGTATATTTTTTGTAACAGTTTTATTGAGATATAATTCATATAGTGTACAATTCACCCACTTAAAGTATACAATTCACTGGTTTTTAGTGTATGCATAGAATTGTGCAGCCATCTGAATATTTTCCTGGTCATAAAACAAAATTCTGTATAACTTTAGCTTGTATTGTACCACATTCCCTCTTCTCATCGAGGCTTGGCAACCACTGATTGATTTTTGTCTTTATAGATTTGCCTTTTCCAGACGTTTTATATACATGAAATCATATAAGAAGTCTTCGTGACTGGTTTCTTTCACTTAGCAGAACGTTTTCAAGGTTCATCTGTATTGTAGCACATATCACTGTGTTGCCAAATGTAAGGGGTTTGGCCTAGGTCCAGCTGCTTGCCTCACAGAAAGCCAATCACTGAGACAATGAGTATTGGCAACGAAGAAAGGCTTTAATGCAGGTCATGTCAACTGGGAGACTGGAGACCAATCTCAAACCCATTTCCAAAACTGACTTAAGTTAGTGGTTTATCTAGCAGAGAATTAGGAAGAGGAGCTGGTCAATAGGCAGCAGGTGCATTTCATCATCCGGATGTTGTGACCTGGGAAGGCTCAATTCCTTGCTGCTATCTGGGAGCCCTGATGGTTGGTTTCTTGAGAAAGGAACTTACATAAAACAAATGTACGTTTCTCAAGTTTCAGTTCTATGGGAACATTGGGCCAGTTTCAACTTCATCACTCTTATGTTCAAATAATATTTCATTGTATAGAATACCACATTTTGTTGATCTTTTAATTACTTGATGGAAATTCAGGTTGTTTCACCTTTCGGCTACCATGAATTATGCTGCTAAAAACATTTGCACCTAAGTTTTTGTGTGGACATATGCTTTCAATTCTCTTGGGTATATACCTATGAGTGGTATTGATGTGTAAAATGGTAACTATATGTCTAACTTTCTGAGGACCTGCCAGACTGTTTTTCCAAGTGGTTCCATCATTTTATATTCCACAAGCAATGTCTGAGAATTACAGTTTCTCCTCACTCTCACCAACATTTTCTATTTTGGGACTTTTTATTATAGTCATTATTATACTCATAATTTTAATGGAAATTATAATATGGTATCTTGCAGTTTTTATTTGCATTTTCCTGATGACTAAAACCATTGAGCATCTTTCATGCATCATTTGTATCTTATTGGTCATTTGTATATTTTCCTTGAAAACTATCTATATAGATCATTAGCTCAATTTTTAATAGTTATTTCTCTTTGTTACTGATTTCTAAGCATTTTTATATATTCTACATACAAGTCCCTCATAAGATGCTTGATTTGAAAATATCTTTTCCCATTCTGTGAGTTGTCTTTCTTTTATCTGATAGCACCCATTTGAACACAAAAGTGTTTCGTATTTTTACACTTGATCTTAGCCAAAAGGCCGAGAAGCAATAAAAGTGTTTCACATTTTTAAGCCCCATTTGTATACTTTTTCTTTTGCTGCTTGTGCTTATTGTGTCAAGGCTAAGAACTCAATGCCAAATTTATGGTCCCAAAGATTTACTACTATGTTTGCTTCTAAGAATTGTATAGTTTTACTTCTTACATGAGGTCTTCAAGTTTGAGCTAATTTTTGTATTTTGTATAAAATAAAGTTCAACTTCATATTTTTTGCATGTGGATATCCAGATGCTGCAGCACCACTTATTGCAACGTCTATTCTCCCTTCATTGAATTGAACAGTGATGTCATAGAAAATGGTGGAGTTGGAAGCTGGAAGAATCAGGGCCTTAACTGAACCAACTATTAAGCTGGAAAATCTTATAGAATCAAATTTTCTCGAACTCTTAAATCTGAACAAAAACTTACAGGTGAGTTTTTTATAAAGACACACACTCACACACAAAAAAAAGACTGCTGAGTGTCATTCAGAAAGCACTGTGGCATTTCTGCTTACTTGTCTACCATCCTTCACTCTCCAGTTCAGGGGTGACTGGATGGACAGCAGCTGACATCACTGGTGAAAGTTGCTGGGGTGAAGGGGAACAATATAGATCTTATTTTCCAAAAGTTTTGGTTGTAAATTTTGACCTTTCTGTATATACCCTGAAGGACTAGCACAGCCTGAATGGGGCAAAGGAAAGTTTATCCTCTGGAGCAGCTGGAGCAGCTTTCCAGACATGGCAGCATCCACAGTTGCCTGGGGCAAACAATGGCAGATGGGCAAGTATCAGACAGACTCAACAGGCTTGGAAGGAGGTTGAGGAGGAAAATTCTTGGGAGAATAAGGTATTTGAAGGGTTACTGTGTATACCAGGGAAGTCAGAATGCAATGCACATACTCGGGGTCAGATGTATTCTCAGAAAATACCTGAAAAGAGCATCAGCTTGCACCTAGCTAGTCTGTGAGTTCCATGCAAGCAGGAAGTGAAGCATAAAGCAGAGGTGTATGTAGCCTGGATTAGGCTGAAGAAGTGCCACAAGTCAGAAGCAATCTGCAAAGACAGGAGACAGATTTCTTTTGTTTGGCTGCTTGATTGGTTGGTAGGTTTTGTTTTCCTCTAGTCACTTAAGAAAATCTCTGTCAGCTGTTGGGCTACTGGCTGACATCTGAGATCACAGGACAGAGGCTTCAGTGACTGCACATGACAAGGAATATAGCTTTTGCAAAAATAGTTTGCAAAAGTCACTAAACAAATAGATGGCTTCAGCCCTCAATAATCAACAACAGCAAATCTGAAGGAAAGGAAAATCTAATTTACAGAGTTACCACATTATGATATTCAACATGTCTAGTTTTCAACAACAACAAAAAAAATGCAAGATGTAGAAATAGGGAAGTACAGGCCATTCACAGGGAAGAAAAAAAAAAGGAAGAAATGGAGAGAAACTATTTTTTGAGGAAGTCCAAGCACTGGATTTATAGAAAAGACCTGAAATCAACCATAGTGTAAGGTGATTAGAAAATATCATTGACAATAAACTTTTAATTATATGCTCAGTGTAAAACATTTGACACTTTATTTTCATGAGACTGACAATGCCACCAACTCTGCTTTTTAATGAGGTCTTTCTCTAATTATTGTCTTATATTCAGCTTTGGAAACAAAGCCTTCAACTCTTCCCTTACTCCAGAGAAGGGATAAATGATAGTTCTCTTAAAATTTGTGTTCTGCATTAGTCTAAAGGGCAGTTTCATCTAGGCTCTGATTGAATAATTGAAAAAATATGAATTTGTAAAGAAAAAAATGGCAGTGCTACCAGACCAGTACAACTCTAAGTGCTGGCTTCTGGCCTGTGTGTGTACTAGTCCACAATGAGGTTAAAAAAATTGAGAGTAAATGTTTAGAAAATTTTACATCAATTTCAGAGAGTAGTTCTATGTCTATTGGATATAATAATGAAAGATTGGGTGGTATTTCCAATGCTTTCCATTTCATTTGTCTAGTTATTTACTTTTATTTTATTTTACAGAAGTACTGATCTACAACATATTTGGCAAAATTTTCTTAAAAGTAGTCCTTCATTTAAAAACTAGCACTGTTTAAGAAACACTGTGCCAGGCATATTTACCCAGGTTTCTGAATCAGGTTTTATTTGAGAAGAAAACAATTAATTCCTCTGGTACCAAAATGCCTAGATCTCAAACCCAAGGACAAAGCTGACAAACCATTATTTACACTGACAAAGAAAAAAAAGCCTCAAATTACTAAAATCAGGAGTGAAATAGGGGACATAACTACCATTTGGGGAGCTCCTTTTTTTTCTCAAATAACCGCTTCTGGTTTTGTTGATTCTCTCTGATTTTCTATTATCTATTCTGTTTCTCTATGCTGTAATCTTGAGCTGATTTTTCTTCTATCACCTTGCTTTGAATTTAGTTTGTTCTTCTTTTTCTAGTTTTAAGGTAAACAGGTTGTTGTTTGAGATATTTTTTATTTTTTTAAGGTAGGCTTTTAAAGTTCTTAATGTCCAGATGAGCATTGCTTTTGCTGTGTTCTGTAAGTTTTAGTGTGTTATGTTGTCATTTTCATTTATCTCAAAATATGTTTTAATGTCCCTTGTGATTTCTTCTTTGTCCCATTGGTTATCTAGGAGTCTGGTGTAGTGTTCACATATTTGTACATTTTTCAAATTTCATTCTGTTATTGCCTTTTAAGTTCCTTGTGATTGGAGAGCATACTCTGAATGATTTCAGTCTATTTAGGTTTATCCTAACTTGCTTTGTGGCCTAATATATGGTCTATGCTAGAGAATGTTTCATGTGCACATTATTAGAACACACATTCTGCTGTCCTTTCTGACGTGATGTGTAGATGTGTTTAGGTCTAGTGGATGTACGATACTATTCAGGTATCCTATTTTCTTGTTGATCTTCTGTCTAGTTTTTCTTTACATTAATGAAAATGGGGTACAAAAGTTTCCAACTGTCATTGGAACTATCATTTATCTCTTCAATCCTGTCAGTTTTGCTTCATGTATTTTGAGGTTCTGATGTTTAGTGCAGACGTTTATATTTGTAATATCTTCTTGATGGATTATCCTTTTATCATTACATAATGTCACTTTGTCTCTCATAACAATTTTTGTCTTAAAGTCTACTTTGTCTGATATTAGTACAGTCAATTTCTTTTCTTTTCTTTTCTTTTCTTTTCTTTCTTCCTTCCTTCCTTCCGTCCTTCTTTCCACCCCTCCTTCCTTCCTTCCTTCCTTCCTTCCTTCCTTCCTTCCTTCCTTCCTTCCTTCCTTCCTTCCTTCCTTCCTTCCTTTCTTTCTTTCTCTCTCTCTCTCTCTTTCTTTCTTTCTTTCTCTCTTTCTTTCTTTCTTTCTTTCTTTCTTTCTTTCTTTCTTTCTTTCTTTCTTTCTTTCTTTCTTTCTCTCTCTGTCTCTCTCTCTCTCTCTCTCTCTCTCTCTCTCTCTTTCTTGGAGTGCAATGGCACAGTCTCGGCTCACTGCAACCTTCACCTTGCAGGTTAAAGCGATTCTCCTGCCTCAGCCTCCCAAGTAGCTGGAAATACAGGCACACACCACCATGCCCAGCTGATTTTCTTATCTTTAGTAGAGACAGGGTTTCACCATGTTGGCCAGTCTGGTCTCAAACCCCTGACCTCAGGTGATCTGCCTGCTTCGGCCTCCCAAAGTGCTGGAATTACAGGCAAGAGCCACCATGCCTGGCCACTCTATCTCTTTTTTTTTTTGGTTACTGTTTGCAAGAAATACCCTTTTCTGTCCTTTGACTTTCAGTCTCTTTGTGCTTTTGAACTAAAATTAGACCCTTATAACAGCATATAGTTAGGTACTGTTTTTGAATTCATTCTGCCAATCTCTGCCTATTAAAGAGCTTAATATTAACAGATATATATCTAAGGTAATCACTAATAAAGAATTTATTTCCGCTTTTTGCTATACATTTTTCTATATGTCTTATCTTTTTTCTCCTCAATTTTTCCATTTTTCTCTTCTTTTGATTAAGTAGACGTTTTCTAGTGGACTATTTTTATTCCTTTGTTGTTTATGTTACTATATTTTCACGTCATTTCCTTTGTAGTTGCTCTGGAGATGAGAACTGACATCTTATTTTAGAACAATAAAATGCAGACTAATATCTTTTCCTCCCTATTGTGTATCTCATATTTCCCCCTTTTTTCCTTCCCTGATTGTATTGGCCCAAACTTTCCAAATGTCATTAAATGAAAGTAGTGGTAATTGGTGCCTTTATTTTGTACTAATCTTTTCTTTTTAAATGATATTTAAATCATAATTTAGGTCTATCACAGAGAAGTGAAACATCATGGGGCACTAGATAAGCACACGTCCCCTGCCTGGTATAGAGTATGTGCTCATTAAACATTTTTGAAAAATGGATACTCTTCATGTGTGGTCTATTGCCATGATAGACCAACTTCAATTCCTGACATTTTCCTCATCCCCAGCTAATAACCACCACCCCCCAACATGCCACACTTTCATCTGATTGTGCTTTTCTGTGTGTTTTGCAGTTTGAAATGTATTACTCTCTAATCTGCCTATGAAGATATCATTTAGCCTTAGAGGTAGTTTAACATCAAATCCTTTTAAAAATATTATTGATTTCTTCTTTGAGGATGAGATTCCCGTAGTTGTTCCCTCTGCATTAACCCAGAACAGTTGTCTTGCTCATGTTGCCTTGCACTGTAAGGATATATTTACTCATCTGTTATTTTGTAATCTTTTGTATTACAAGGATATGTTTGTCTTTTTCCCCCTTTCTTCTTTATAATTAATGGATATATTTATACATCTGTTCTCCTAATTCAATTGTCAGCTACTTAGGGGTAGAGATCAGGATATTTCCTGTATTTGTATCTTAAACATAGTATCTATTCAATTGATGGGTGATAGCTGTGTGTTGAATAAAGAAAGAAGGTGATGATTCTATTCATCATCTACTTCACAATGTAAAGAACCCAGAGATGGACTGAAGTGAATGACCAACAGTCATCTCATGGTTAGTTTTCCTAGGACATTGCAATGATGAAGCCTGGTTCTGATGTCTAGTTGGAGATGGAGAAAAAAGTTTAGCTAAAGTAACCAGACCCCTGTACTCTTCTGTATCACCAACACCACCCATTGTTCTAGTATGAATGCTGGGTGTGGATGCACAAAACTCCATGCGTGTAGGTCCTTGCCAAGTGCTATCACAACTGCCTAGTTCTCTCAGATGACAGTGAGGAAGTTGGGGATTAATGTACCAAACCTTGACATGTCTGGATAATTATATTATCATTAAAAACCACCTTATAAGCCCCAACAGACAAACTTTGTCATCTACATTCTTGGAACAGGGATGGCATGAGGCTCTGGTAAGCTAGTATGTATTCAGTGTCCATGTAAAATAAGATAATTGTTTAACATAACATACATGGCCACACAGATTGTGACTGGTTCCTTGAAGAATAAGGATGACCTCATAGTTCCAGGTAAGATAAGTAAAAACACAAAGGCTTGGCACAGAGAAGCAGAGTGTTCCATCTATGTCAAGGCTGTAATGTGCTTTCACTCAGCTTCTGCTGTCTTCCCTGGGCTGAGGCTTTGTAATTCGCGATTCAGCCCTAAAGACAACATCTATATTTAGATTAAAGACTCGAGGGAAAACTATGTCATAATGAATGTGTGCTTTATAAATTTGATGCTATAATTATCCATGTTTCCATAGATCTTAATCTTTTTTTTAAAAAAAAAATTAACATCCCTGTCAAGCGGGCTCAGGATTTTGAATTTGTTTAGTAAGGATACAGTTTTGCATTGCGTTTCTTCCTATCAGCATATACAGCAATATATTGTACAGCATATTTGGCAATATACTGTTTAACAGTATACTGTACTTTGTCTGACTACCTTATTATTATCTATATTGAAATAGAAGAAAAAATAAAAATAGAACCATAGTTTTGTGGTCCAGCTCTGCCATGTGATTTCACCCTATGTAAGCTTCAAAATGTAGCCAAAATTTGTGGGAACCTTCCCCACCAACATCTCTGTCTTCCTCCCCATTCTAGGTGAAGTTAACTACCTGGCTGAGGTGGTTGTTTTCAGGGACCAAGTAGGACAAACTCAACAGTTCACCCAATATTATTGTTAGGTATGGTCTTGATATCCTGGCATTCCTGAGTGAATGTTTGTAATCTAAATGATTTTACCTTCTGGTTCAGTTATTCATTCACTCGTGCCACAGTGATGTATGAATGGCTCAATTTGACAGACATTTTTCAAAATCCTGTGGATACAGCATGTCACAAAAGAAAAAATGAAAAAACACTCCTTCTTGGAGCGTACATTCTTTTGAAGAAAGGCAGATGGTAAATCAAGTAAATGCAAAAAATCTAATGATCTTGCACAGTATTATCAAAAATAGCAGAGAAAAGGATTAGAAGAAGGAGAGAGTTTGAAATAGTGGTTTGGCTTTAACTTCAATTGTTTGGTCAGGAAAAGTTCCAATGTGACTGAGACAACTGAATGATTATTCCGTTAAAAACACCTAATTATCTCAAGCCAAAAAAAGGTAAATGTATTTTAATTACGAATAAAATATGTTTGAAGCTTTTAACATTTTTTGGAAAGCAAGGCTCCAGTGAGATAGAATAAGATAAAGGATCCAGTTGGACTTAGAGATTCTAAGTGTAGCCGTGAAATTTAGACATAGTTTGATCTAAGGAAAATTGAACTCCCATCCTCCTATCTTCCAAACCAGAGCTTCCTGGTGCTTGGATGAGGGGATTATTATTTGGCAGGCACATATTACAGGTGGAAGGCAGAATTCCTTCCATGTTGGGTTTTAATAGCTTTCTCTCTTAAGCCTATTGATATTATTTTCCTTTGTAGATGGGGTGGTGGCTTAATTCTAATTTCTAAAATTGACCTTGCTTTTTCTGGAATAATCTTTATCATTAGTTAGATAAAACTAGAAAGGTACTGGGGACAAAGCATATTTTCTTCATAGAAATGTGAATTATATTTGGATTTATGTAAGTCTTTTCCCTGTGGACTCAGAGTAAATGAAACTCCACCACCACGGAATTACAGAAAACAACGTTGTGATAATAGTTATTCTGCAATGTCATCCAGACTTGCAAGTTGTTAGACATGGAAAAAAACAGGCATCAGAATGGAATTGAGAACTGGTGCACATCAGAGAGCCTGCAGCTTGCAGAGGGCACTGCAAGTCCCCAGACTCTGATCCTCTCTGACTTAAGATGCATTATCACCAGGGCAACTTGGTGAAAATCAGAAGAGCAGGCTGAGTTTCAGTGGATTACTGGTATTTGTGAAGATTGATCCACAGATCTGTTGTCATCCCTACACATGTCATATTTTCCCCTATTTCTCTTGGCCAATGGTCATTGTCATGAAATAAGGACTGGCTTAATGAGTGAGTAGATCAGAGTCAATTCAGCACCAATAAGAGCAAGCACCAGAAGCTGGCTCTGGGTTAAAGCCCAAGCACAATGTGGGCAGGACTGAGCCGATGTCTTTGAAACATAGACTAGAAATGTCAGAAGGAAATACCATATGATGAACGCTAATAGACAGGATAGATTTTCTGCTATTCTTAATGTTTCTCCCACAATTCTGTCTAGCTGTGTTCTAGAATAATGAGACCATGATGACCCATTCCTTTTCATTTTTATAATTTTGATCACAGTTAAATATGAGATTATTCAACAGCTCATCGAGGTGGGTTAAATCCCTCCGGTGAACCGTAAAACATAATAGTCTTTCTTTGTGCTTCATATCAAAGAGCTGAGCCCTCTTCCTGATGTGTTTAAGTTTCCAGATGGAGAACTCTTTCATCCCCTGTCTGGTAAAGGGTTTGTTCTTCATGGAGGAGTTTCATTAACATCCAAATTGTGTTTCTCTCTCCATGGGTATTCTTATTGTCTAAATGTCACATAGATGGTTCCAAGGGAGAGTTCATAAACAGTTCTTTATGCAAACAAGGTAAGTGAAACAACTCTACCCATAAGCATATATGTGTGTGTAAGTATATAAGATTTAACTTCATTTGTGTGCAATTTTTTACTTCTGAGTAGCATAACTTATAAAATAGAGGATAAGACTCCCTTCACAGAGTCGTTTCCACCACTCAGATAGTCACTACATGATGGCTGTATTCAGAACTGGTAGAACCAACAAATAAGCACTCAGGGGAATCTGTAAATTCTTTGTAGTACATGCGGCATCTCTACTTTTTTTTTCTTTTGATATTTAACTTTCCTTGCACTAGCATTAAATGTTTCAGAGACCGTTTAACAGAATTTTTAAAAAGTGACCTTAAGTAATTATTTAGTAATTTATAAATAAAACTCATTTAAAATTACAATTTCGGTTTTATTACCTTTAAAAGTTCGGCCTGACAAGCTCTTTTCATGACAGACTATTAGCCTAAGTACAGAGATGTGGCATATCCTTATTGCTTCTCCTCTTGGTTTTAGAAAAATATATCAGTGGCATAAACATCTAACACCATTTATTAAATACTATGTGCACGATGCAAGGTACCCTCTAGGCTGATGCAAAATTGCTATTTATATACAGTCCCTTCTCCCAAAGAGCTATCTCCATATTGCAGGTTATAGAACCTAATAAAGAGACTTACAGGATAATATAAGCTTTGGCTACATTTTTTGTAAAAATTAGATATGAGAATAGTAAAACAGTAGGAGACATTTGCCCTGAATGTTCTCCCTCCTTGTCTGGCTTACAAGGAACTCTGGATGCAAACCTAAGAAGGCCTTGGAAAACATGTATCCAGGAAAAGCTTCTGTGGCCATAGATCTCCCCAGAACAATGGATCTAGCACTCTTGCAGCATTTGCCATTTCTTCATTTCTTCCCTTTTATTTTTGGCATTCATTTATCAAAGGAGGCAGTTACATTTCAATTAGGCAACTTGCCTAGCTTCTCTTTAATTTGATGTCAGCCCCAATGACATTAGAACCTAGTTAGAGTATTCGTTACCTCCAATGCAAACAAAAACATCTCAGCCTAAACTCTGATACCTACCAGACTCTCATATCAGCATGGATGTCATCTATTCACTCTGCCAGCATCACCAAGAACTTCTATTTTCCTTATGCTACACTCAGAGGGAGGGAAGCAAAAGACAGGCACATGGTTACTAATAGACATGGCACTACATCATTTAGTATGAGATTTTTATGGTAAGTATTCGAATAGCTCAGAAAAAAACAACAAAGAAAGGCTTCTACCTCTGACTTTACTTTGGAATGAATTCTGGGTAAGCACATATTTCCAGTGATGACAAAATGCAAATACATCCTAGCAATTAGAAAGAACTCTTTTTGTAACTTTTGTCATTGAATGAAGAGATATTCCAGAATTTCTGTAAAAGTTAAACACAAAACAATCTGCTTGGAAGGAGATGCTAAGTGACTTCTGAAATACATGTGCAGTTTTTATTTTATATATTAACAAGTTTCCCTAAAATGCTTTCTGTATAATTTATATAATAAGATCTATATTATACATTTATAATTTATATAATATCAACATATAATATAAATAATATTAAAGTCTATAAAATCATATATATGTGTAAATCTTTTTTTCTTTCTGTGTGAGGCAGCTGGGGATATTGATGGAAATTACTGAGGGTATAAAGAATTCCCCAAATCCACCCTTTGGTGTTGCTATTATGAATAAGGAGATACAAACTGAGTCTCAGGCTTTTGTTCTACAAGTTTTAATATCCCAAATGAAAGAATGTTTCCAATTAAAACCTAATTCTTCCCCAGCTTTAGTTCTCAGGACATCTTGTCTTATTTAACTTCTTTATTCTTGGCCCTTCTACCTAACTGAACCTCATTACACTTAGTAATGCTCTGATCCTTTGTCTCCTTTTATATCTTTAATACAACAGCCCTTTATATGTCATATATAATACATGTAATGGGCAGTTCCACAGAGGCTGTTATAAATTCTTCAGGAATATAAGAAAATAAACTATGGTGAAGAAATACAAGAGCTTTATCAAATACAAATGGAACTGGTGACTTTTAAAGTTAACATACTTTTTCCTGAACTATTTTGGTCAGATTGCTTTCTTAAAAATGCTCTGCTGAACTGGACTTTACAGAACCTTAGGCAAGATACTGAATGTTCTACACTTCCTGGCGCAACTTATGAGAAGTCATGATTGAGGATGGGGCTGTGTCTTCTTTTGTGCCTGGTCTCACAGTGATGGCAACTGTGATTACTGCACAACCTCCCTGGAGTCCAGGGTCTCTGCCAGGAGCTGCTTCCCTTGACAGAAAGCAGGTGCCGAGCACAGGGAAAGGGGCAGAAAAACAGAGCCCCAAGGAAACTTGGAAAATTATAGGTCTGGTTTGATCTGTGAACAAGTACTTTCCAAGAATAATCCTTATTGCAGAATAGACTGTATATTTTTTTCCTTGCTTTTGTCGTTTTCTCCCAAAGAGATTTAGAGTGGATATCAAGAGAGAAGCAGTTTCAGAATGAATGTTATTGTCATAAAGTTCACTTTAGTTAGTTACAGCAACAAAAGTGATTCCTTTTGGATTTCTGCAGTATAGGGTTATAAGGAGTTTTCTCTACTACTTATTTCAAATAATTTATAGCACTATATGTGGTTTCAACCATGGAGATTTAGTTAAAATTAATGCTGATTTCTCTGTCTTTTGTCATTAACATTCTTTTGTACAAAGTCTTTGTAATACCTGGTTGCCTAGTGAAATTCTGTGTTATCCAGCTTTTATAATTTGAACCAATAGTAAGAAATAAAAGACAAAGAAGAAAGAAGAAGAAAAGGAGAAGGAATAGGACTTACTCAAATGCACTTAAGAAGTCAATAAAATGTAAGATAGCATCTGCCTTTGTCATACCACACTTTATTCCATGTGACATGCTACACACTTACTATAGGTTCCATGAATATTGAAATTTTATTCCCCTCCCTTAGCAGCTACAGCAATATCAGGCACAGAGAAGGATTTAAATAGATGTTTTTTGAAGGAATGGGTGAAACAGTGGTCCTTCCAGTTCTCCTGGCTTTTAAGCCTGATACACTCTACACACTACTTTTAGTCTTTGCCATCAAATATATGTGTCATTTTCACAATGGTTTTTAAACCATCCCAGCTGATCATCAATTCCTTTTATGTAGGAATAAAAATTAACCACACAATAAGGAAATATGGTACTGTGAGGATTAATTTCTTGTTTGAATAACTGAATCATCGTGAGGAAATTTACAGGAACTATAAAATATAAATATTAGATATTTGATTGAGATTCAAAGCAAGGGAAGTTAAAATTTTGTATTGGAATAGATTTACTTCCAACATCTGAAAAGTTGAACTGTAAAACTGGCAGAAACAAGGGTAGTGATTTATTTCAGGTCCTTACAACATGAAATTGGCCATCTGTCATAGATTCTCACTAAAAAATCACCAAGATCTGAGAAACATGTTGCACAGATTATTAAAAGCTTAAAGGATGACTTCTGACTGAATAACATGAATATATCTGGGCAAACTGACACTGCAGCAAACTGACACTCTGCTTCTCTCAGGAAGAAACATTCCAAGGTGTATTGTTTACGAGTCAACCACATTTAAAATAAAGGAGATCAATGATCTATAACTTGCTTCATTTCTGTTTATAAATATTGAATCAGCTTTAACATGTGAGAAGTAACAAATTATATGCTCATGAGTAGTTTATAATATTTAACTGATTTTTAAACTTCTTATCAAATGTATTTATGCAATTTAAAAACAACCACTTCAACAATGCTTATAAGAAATAATGTCAGCTCCTTACCCACATTTGCTCCTAATTCCTGCTCTACAAAAGAAACCATTTGTGAAATTTCTACTTAACCATTTTTACCTATAAAATGGCCATTTTGTATGGCTAAATTTAATACTTTTAGTGTGTGTATGGCCAAGTCATAGAAAATCTCTGCTTGTTATTTAAACATGGAACTCTTTATTCAACATTGTTTTTTTAAAAAAACAATTATATTATAACTCTTGTTCATTCATAGTAGACTTTAATGTCTCATATATGTATCCATTTTGCTATTGATAGACATTTTGGTTATATTTATTATTTGTTTCTTTACAAACAGCACAGCTACAGTTTTATTCATGCATTCAGGTGTATATATTTTATAATTTTTCTAGGCTATATATTTAGAAATGGAATTTGTGGATCACAAGGTGAAAGGCATGTTCACCTTTACTCAATGTGGATGAGTCATTCCCAAAGGAATTGTATCAATGTACTTTCCCAGTGGCAGTATAGAAATTTTCTGGTGGTCCGTTACAAGATGGCCAAATAGGAACAGCTCCGGTCTGCAGCTCCCAGTGAGATCAACACAGAAGACAAGTGATTTCTGCATTTCCAACTGAGGTACCTAGTTCATCTCATTGGGACTGGTTGGACAGTGGGTGCAGCCCACAGAGAGCAAGCTGAAGCAGGGTGGGGCGTCACCTCACACAGGAAGCACAAGGGGTAAGGGGATTTCCCTTTCCTAGCCAAGGGAAGCTGTGACTGACAGTACTGGGAAAATCAGGACACTGCCACCGAAATACTGTGCTTTTCCCAAGGACTTAGCAACTGGCAGACAAGGAGATTCTCTCCCGTGCCTGCCTCAGCGGGTCCCATGCCCATGGAGCCTTGCTCACTGCTAGTGCAGCAGTCTGAGATCAAACTGCAAGGCGACGGCCTGACTGGGGGAGGGGTGTCCACCATTGCTGAGGCTTGAGTAGGTAAACAAAGTGACTGGGAAGCTCAAACTGGGTGGAGCCCACCGCAGCTCAGCAAGGCCTACTGCATATGTAGACTCCATCTCTGTAGGCAGGACATAGCTGAACAAAAGGCAGCAGACAACTTCTGCAGACTTAAACATCCCTGTCTGACAGCTCTGAAGAGAGCAGTGGTTCTCCCAGCACAGCGTTTGAGCTCTGAGAAGAGACAGACTGCCTCCTCAAGTGGGTCCCTGACCCCTGTGTAGTCTAACTGGGAGACACCTCCCAGTGGGGACTGACAGACACTTCATATAGGAGGGTGCCTCTCTGGGAGGAAGCTTCCAGAGGAAGGATCAGGCAGCAATATTTGCTATTCTGCAGCCTCCACTGCTGATACCCAGGCAAACAGAGTCTGGAGTGGAACTCCAGCAAATTCCAACAGACCTGCAGCTGAGGGACCTGACTGTTAGAAGGAAACTAACAAATAGAAAGGAATAGCATCAACATCAACAAAAAGGACATCTACACCAAAACCCCATATATAGGTCACCAACATCAAAGACCAAAGGTAGATACAACCACAAAGATGGAGAGAAATCAGAGCAGAAAAACTGAAAATTCTAAAAACCAGAGTGCCTCTTCTCCTCCAAAGCACCACAGCTCCTCGCCAGCAATGGAACAAAGCTGGATGGAATATGACTTTGACAAGCTGACAGAAGTAGGCTTCAGAAGGTTGGTAATAAAAACTTCTCCAAGTTAAAGGAGCATGTTTGAACCCATCACAAGGAAGCTAAAAACCTTGAAAAAAGATTAGACGAATGGCTAACTAGAATAAACAGTGTAGAGAAGAACTTAAATGACCTAATGGAGCTGAAAACCATGGCACGAGAACTTTGTGATGCATGCACAAGCTTCAATAGCTGATTCGAGCAAGTAGAAGAAAGGGTATAGTGATTGAAGATCAAATTAATGAAATAAAATGAGAAGACAAGATTAGAGAAAAAAGAATAAAAAGAAACAAACAAAGCCTCCAAGAAATATGGGACTATGTGAAAAGACCAAATCTACATTTGATTGGTGTGCCTGAAAGTGACAGGGAGAATGGAACCAAGTTGGAAAACACTCTTCAGGATATTATCCAGGAGAACTTCCCCAACCTAACAAGGCAGGCCAACATTCAAATTCAGGAAATACAGAGAACAACACAAAGATACTCCTCAAGAAGAGCAACCCCAAGACACATAATTGTCAGATTCGCCAAGGTTGAAATGAAGGAAAAAATGTTAAGGGCAGCCAGAGAGAAAGGTCGGGTTACCCACAAAGGGAAGCCCATCAGACTAACAACAGATCTCTCGGCAGAATCTCTACAAGCCAGAAGAGAATGCAGGCCAATGTTCAACATTCTAAAATAAAGAATTTTCAACCCAGAATTTCATATCCAGCCAAATTAAGCTTCATAAGAATGGAGAAATAAAATCCTTTACAGACAAGCAAATGCTGAGAGATTTTGTCACCACCAGGCCTACCTTACGAGAGCTTCTGAAGGAAGCACTAAACACGAAAAGAATGAACTGGTACCAGCCACTGCAAAAACAGGCCAAATTGTAAAGACCATCGATGCTATGAAGAAACTGCACCAATTAACCGGCAAAATAACCAGCTAACATCATAATAACAGGATCAAATTCACACATAACAATATTAAGCTTAAATGTAAATGGGCTAAATGCCCCAATTAAAAGACACAGACTGGCAAATAGGACAGAGTCAAGATGCATCAGTGTACTGTATTCAGGAGACCCATCTCACATACAGAGACACACATAAGCTCAAAATAAAGGGATGGAGGAAGATTTACCAAGAAAGTGGAAAGCAAAAAAAAAGCAGGAGTTGCAATTCTAGTCTCTGATAAAACAGACTTTAAACCAACAATAATCAAAAGAGACATAGAAGGCCATTACATAATGGTAAAGGGATCAATTCAACAAGAAGAGCTAACTATCCTAAATATATGCACCCAATACAAGAGCACCCAGATTCATAAAGCAAGTCCTTAGAGACTTACAAAGAGGCTTAAACTCACACACAATAATAATGGGAGACTTTAACACCCCACTGTCAATGTTTGACAGATCAACGAGACAGAAAGTTAACAAGGATATCCAGGACTTGAACTCAGCTCTGTACCAAGCAGACCTAAAAGACATCTACAGAACTCTCCACCCCAAATCAACAGAATATACATTCTTCTCAGCACCACATCACACTTATTCTAAAATTGACCACATAATTGGAAGTAAAGCACTCCTCAGCAAATGTAAAAGAAGAGAAATCACAACAAACTGTCTCTCAGACCACAGCGCAATCAAATTAAAACTCAGGAGTAAGAAACTCACTCAAAACAGCACAACTACATGGAAACTGAACAACCTGCTCCTGAATGACTCCTGGGTAAATAACAAAATGAAGGAAGAAGTAAAGATGGTCTTTGAAACCAATGAGAACAAGGAAACAAAGCGTCAGAATCTTTTGGGACACATTTAAAGCAGTGTGTAGAGGGAAATTTATGGCACTAAATGCCCACAAGAGAAAGCAGGAAAGATCTAAAATCAACACCCTAACATCACAATTAAAAGAACTAGAGAAGCAAGAGCAAGCAAATTTAAAAGATAGCAGAAGGCAAGAAATAACTAAAATCAGAGCAGAACTGAAAGAGATAGAGACACAGAAATACCCTTAAAAAAATTAATGAATCCAGGGGCTGTTTTCTGAAAAGATCAACAAAATAGATAGACTGCTAGCAAGACTAATAAGGAAGAAAAGAGAGAATCAAATGATGCAATAAAAAATGATAAATGGGATATCACCACCAACCCCACAGAAATACAAACTACCATCAGAGAATACTATAAACACCTCTATGCAAATAAACTAAAAAATCTAGAAGAAATGGATAAATTCTTGGACACATACACCCTCCCAAGACTAAACCAGGAAGAAGTTGAATCTCTGAATAGACCAATAACAGGCTCTGAAAATGAGGCAACAATGAATAGCCTAAATACTGGCGAACCGAATCCAGCAGTACATCAAAAAGCTTATCTAACATGATCAAGTCGGCTTCATCCCTGGGATGCAAGGCTGGTTCAACATACACAAATCAATAAATGTAATCCATCACATAAACAGAACCAATGACAAAAAACACATGACATCTCGATAGATGCAAAAAAGGCCTTCGACAAAATTCAACAGCACTTCATGCTAAAATCTCTCGATAAACTAGCTATTGATGGAATGTATCTCAAAATAATAAGAGCTATTTATGACAAATCCACAGTCAATATCACACTGAATGGGAAAAAACTGGAAGCATTCCCTTTGAAAACCAGCACAAGACAGGGATGCCCCTTCTCATCACTCCTATTCAACATAGTGTTGGAAGTTCTGACCAGGCTAATCAGGCAAGAGAAAGAAATAAACGGTATTCAATTAGGAAAAGAGGGCGTAAAATTGTCCCTGTTTGCAGATGACTTGATGTATATTTAGAAAACCCAGTCATCTCAGCCCAAAATCTCCTTAAGCTGATAAGCAACTTCAGCAAAGTCTCAGGATACAAAAATCAATGTGTAAAAATCACAAGTATTCTTATACACCAGAAAGACAAAGAGCCAAATCATGAGTGAATTCCCATTCACAATTGCTACAAAGAAAATAAAATACCTAGGAATCCAACTGACAAGGGATGGGAAGGACCTCTTCAAGGACAACTACAAACCACTGCTCAGTGAAATAAAAGAGGATACAAACAAATAGAAGAACATTCGATGCTCCTAGATAGGAAGAATCAATGTCATTAAAATGGCCGTACTGCCTCAGGTAATTTATAGATTCAATGCCATCCCCTTCAAGCTACCAATGACTTTCTTCACAGAATTGGAAAAAACTACTTTAAATTTCATGTGGGAACAAAAAAGACCCCACATTGCCAAGACAATCCTAAGCAAAAAGAACAAAGCTGGAGGCATCACACTACCTTACTTCAAACAATATGAAGAGCCTGCAGTAACCAAAGCAGCATGGTACTCTTACCAAAACAGAAATATAGACCAATGGAACAGAATAGAGGGCTCAGAAATAACACCACACATGTACAAACATCTGATCTTTGACAAACGTGACAAAAACAAGCAATGGGGAAAGGATTCCCTATTTAATAAATGGTGCTGGGAAAACTGGCTAGCCATATGTAGAAAACTGAAACTGGATACCTTCCTTACACCTTATACAAAAATTAATTCAAGATGGATTAAAGCCTTAAATGTTAGACCTAAAACCATAAAAATCCTAGAAGAAAGCCTAGGCAATACCATTTAGGACATAAGCATGGGCAAAGACTTCATGACTAAAACACCAAAAGCAATGGAAACAAAAGTCAAAATAGACAAATGGGATCTAATTAAACTAAAGAGCTGCTGCACAGCAAAAGAAACTACCATCAGATTGAAAGGCAACTTATAGAATGGGAGAAAATTTTGCAATCTACCTATTTGACAAAGGGCTAATATCCAGAATATAAGAACTCAAACAAATTTACAAGAAGAGAGAAAAAAAAAAAAAAAAAACATCAAAAAGTGAACAAAGGATATGAACAGACACTTCTCAAAAGAAGACATTTATGTAGCCAACAGACACATGAAAAAATGCTCATCATCACTGGTCATCAGAGAAATGCAAATCAAAACGACAATGAGATACCATGTCATGCCAGTTAGAAGGGTGATCATTAAAAAGTCAGGAAACAACAGATGCTTGTGAGAATGTGAAGAAATAGGAACAGTTTTACACTGTTGGTGGGAGTGTAAATTAGTTCAACCATTGTGGAAGACAGTGTGGCAATTCTTCAAGGATCTAGAACCAGAAATACCATTTGACCCAGCAATCCCATTACTGGGTATATACCCAGAGTATTATAAATCATGCTACTATAGAGACACATGCACACGTATGTTTATTGCAGCACTATTCACAATAACAAAGACTTGGAACCAACCCAAATGTCTATCAATGATAGATTGGATTAAGAAAATGCTGCATATATACACCATGGAATACTATGCAGCCGTGAAAAAGAATGAGTCCATGTCCTTTGCAGGGACATGGATAATGCTGGAAGCTATCATTCTCAGCAAACTATCACAAGGACAGAAAACCAAACACTGAATGTTCTCACTCATAGGTGGGAATTGAACAATGGGAACATTTGGACACAGGGTGGTGAACATCACACACCAGAGCCTGTTGGGGGTAGGGGGTTGCGGGAGGGATAGCATTAGGAGAAATACCTAATGTAAATAACAAGTTGATGGGTGCAGCACACCAACATGTCACATGTATACCTATGTATCAAACCTGCACGTTGCGCATGTGTACCTTAGAATTTAAAGTATAATTTTGAAAAAAGAAATTTTCCTTTGCTATACATGCATAAGATTATGCCTGTAAATAAAAGTGTATTAAGACATTAACAATAAATAATGTTCCTTTGATCCTTCGCTTTAAATCTTGAAAATGTTTGGTGTTGTCAGATGTCTTTTCTAAAATTGCCTATGTCAATTCTTCTGCTTCACCACATACCCACCTCCCCCAGAGATATCTGAGAATGCCAATTCCTGAGCCTTCTGAGGTTCTGTGATGCAAGTTGAGTTACTTCTTTCTACAATGGCTGCTTTGATTCTAGTTTTCTCTGATCCATTATACCAGTTCCTGTTTGTGCTCCTCTTTCCAGCTTACCAAATTTGGTTGCTATCATCTTCACTTATATTTTGTCTTTGTGGATTTATGCCTTTATTGATCTTTCCATTTTTTTATTTTAGTGGAGTTTCAACCAGGATTTAGATAAACTAGTGCACTTATCAATAGCTTTAACTAGAAGCTGTTTTACAGTGTTTTATTTGCATACACATCCATGTGTCTTGCAACTTCTCAACTCTGTGTTATAGCACAAAGCAGCCATAGGCAAGGTATGAATGAATGGACATGGGTGTGCTTTAATAAGACGTTACTTACAGAAATGGACAGGGAACTACATTTGGCCCTGTAGTCATCTTTTTCTGATCTCTAATATAAATCAGCTGCTGGTTGTCTCACATTGTGAATAGTATATGAAATACGTCTCCTAATATGCATTACTTCCAGGACTTGTCTATGTTATACCTCTGCTAATATTATTGTGAGACTCTATAACTTACAAATAAAGATTCGAGAGATTTCCATCAGTCCACTCTCAATCCCAGGTTTTTCTGGGCATTGCAGTCTGAATGGAGGCAGGCTTGAAGAGGCTGACACAGCACATGGACTGCCTCCAAAACCCAAAGTCAGTTGTATAGTTGAACTAATGTGTAACTCAGGAACAGCAGCTAAAGCAGTATTGAGGATGAGCTCTCTGTAAAATACTTTCAAACCTTCATATTTGGTTGCTTTCTAAGCAACAAGTCAATGTACGCCATCAACTGTGTTTTTAATTACAGAATTTCAGGCCAGATGTAGTGGCTCACACCTGTAATCCCAACACTTTGAGGCCAAAATGGGAAGATTGCTTGTGACCAGAAGTTCAAGACCAGCTTGGACAACATAGCAAGGCATCTGTCTCTACAAAAATTAGTCAGACATGATGGCAGGCACTTGTAGTCTCAGTTACTGAGGGAGCTGAGGTGGAAGGATCGCTTCAGCCAAAGACTTTGAGGCTGCAGTGAGTCTTGATAGCACCACTGCACTCTTGTGGCCCAGGCCACAGAGCAAGACCCCATTTCAAAAAAAAATAATAAAAAAACAGATTCCAGAATTTTGAGAGAGGACATCGTAAAATAGAATTCTCTAGGTTATTTTTTTAGGTGGAATATTTGTCATTTTCTTTCTATTTAAGTATAAAATGTAAATGTGTGGAAAAACATTAAAAGAGGAAAATACCATTTCAGATCTTTAGGACTTGCTGAACACTTAGCATTCCATGCCCAGGATTCTAACACAGGGTGTCACAGGAGCCAGAATAGCTTTAAATATTAAAAATGAGATTTATGCCAATGCAGCATATTGTTTTATGCAAACAATAAATACTCTATTTTTAGTGTATGGTGCCAGGGAGGAAATGAGTTTGCAGAGGCCTGGTGCAACTCAGCTGATGTCATAGACTACTCTTTTCATCATTGATATCTATGGTCTAAAGATGGATTCAGGGACTCACTTGAAGAAGACAGACAAGGAAGAATGAATGTTATAGTGTGAATGTGTCAGCTCTATAATTCAGGTGTTTCCAAAGTGATAGCATTAAGAGGTGGGGTCTTTAAGAGGTGATCAGGTCTTGAGGGCTCCTCCCTGTTGCATGGGGGTTAGTGACCTTTATAAAGGGCTTGATGGAGGTAGTTCATCTCTCTTGCCCTTCTACCTTCTGCCATGTAAGGACATAGCAAAAAGGCCCTCACCAGATGCCAGTGCCTGGATCTTGGACATGTAGTGTATTATATTTATTATAAGATATTGGCTCACACTATTATGAAAGTTGAGAAGCCCCATGAATTGCCACCAGCAAGCAGGAGACCCAGGAAAACCAGTGGTGTAGTTTGAAGTCCTGAGAGCCAGAGTGCCAATGGCAGGAGAAGACTGATGATGTGTTAGTCCAATCAGTCAGGTGGAGGGAGTGCGGATCCAAAATTCCTCTACCTTTGTGTTCTATTCAGGCCCTCAGGGGATTGGAGGATGCTCACCCACACTCAGGGGGCCATCTGCTGTACTCAGTTCACTATTTCAAATGCTCATGTCTTCAGGAAACCTCACAGGCAAACCCAGAATTAATGTTTAACCAGCTATCTGGGCATCCCATGGCCCAGTCAAGCTGACACATTGAAATTAACCATCACAGACTGGACACGGTGTCTCAGGTCTGTAATTCCAGCACTTTGGGAGGCCGAGGTGGGTGGATCACTTGAGGTCAGGAGTTCGAGACCAGCCTGGCTAACATGGTGAAACCAGGTCTCTACCAAAAAAATACAAAAATTAGCTGGGCATGGTGGTGAGTGCCTGTAAACCCAGCTACTTGGGAAGCTGAGGCAGGAGAATCCCTTGAGCCTGGGAGGCAGAGGTTGCAGTGAAAAGATTGTGCCACTGCACTCCAGCCTGGGTGACAGAGTGGGACTCTGTCTCAAAAAAAAAATAACCATCACAATATAAAATATGTATGTTTCTATATGTACATATCTATGTGTGTGTGTATATATATGCATACATGTATACACACATACACATACACAAACACTTGTACATATGTGTTTCTACTTTATGAATTTCCCAAAAGCAAAATAGCAATTCCAACTTCATTAAAAGATAATTTGTTATGAAACAAATTTCACTGACATTTAGTAAAAATAAGGTTTCAACTTTGGGTGGCTTCAGTGGATGTCCAGGGCCTTCTTGCCATACCTACTCACTGATTCCTGGTCAAGCAGGTGCGCTCTCTACAGCCAAGGAGAACTCAGAGAGTGGTGCTCTAGTCATAACAAGAAACATAGGTCTATATTCCTTGACCCTAGTGCTCAGAAAAGCTCTAATGTTTGATTCTGTTTTAAAATAGTTGAATAGTTCCCAAGTATCAGCTCAATGATGATCTGAAAGAGTAAAATTGGTACTCCAATCACAGCAAGCAGAATCTTGTGATGGCATCAGCTCTGCTGGGCTTCAGTCTGTGGGGTAGGTCAGGAGTCACTCTATTGGTTGCTGTACAATTGGCATGGAATGGAAATGAAGGGGTCTTCTGAGATGGCAGTTTTCAAATTTGTATATTATATACATTGTATATCTATCTATCTATCTATCTATACACACACACACACACACAATGTGTGTGTGTATAATCATCTGACATCCTGTTAAATGCAGATTCTCATTAACTGGGTCTGAGGTAGAATTCAACGTTCTGCAGTTCTCTGGTAATGTTCCCTGGTAATGCTCTGATGCTGGGCTACAACCCACAATTAGAGAGGCGAAGCTATTTGGAACCAGTGGTCCAGGGAATAATACATCCCTGTACTATATCAATTACTGAGAGATCTCCTCTTGATCTCTTAAGCTGAGAATCTAGTTTTAAAGACAAACTTGTTAGTGGAAAAGCAGTATGAATATTTCAACCTAGGCATTTGATGTGGCTGCCATCTAGCTTTTGTGTGTATGACTGTGTATTTCAAATGTTTGGAACCGGTTCTGCAGATTCACAGATAATTGTGCCATTGTCTCAGAAAGATTATTATAGTTTCTGGATGCTGTAAAGCCTGGAACTATTTTTTAAAGTGATACTTTAAATTAGTTTAAACTATAAAGTCGTATGTATTATAGGACCTTGTGTTGTAATCTCACAATTCTGTAGTGTCTTGTAATTTTTTTATACTGCATATCATACTAAAGACAAATTTAAACAGTTGTCTTTTGCATTCACATACATTTTGAAGTTAAATTTATTATAAGTATAAGCCCAATTTTTATAGAGTATATATTTGCATCTAAACTAAATTAATAAAATATAATATAAAAGAAGCAATATTATATTTATCACTTTTATATTCAGTCACATGTTCCCATAAATATTTATGAAGTAGTTACTATGGACCAAGATTCATATTAGAAACTATACAAATACACAGGAATACAAAGATGAGTGAAAACATTCCTTTTCTCATCGAGCATAGACAGATAATTTAAAGAGTAAAAACTGCATGTTGTAATAAGTGTCATATCAGGGAAAGTGCAGAGCTATGAAAGCACATAGTTGGAGCAACTTACTTGTTTCCAGCATTTCCATTTCTACAAATTCTCTGGCACTAGATTTACTAGGTCCTTAACCATTCTGACTATATTTATTTTAAAGTCCCTATCTGATCAATTACAGCATTCAGTGTATTTCTGAGTCAGTTTCTCTTTATTGATTTATCACTTGACAGCAGGTTATTTTTCTTGCTTTTTAATGTATTAATATTTCATAATTTTTATTGAATGTCAGACATCATGTGAAAAGAGCAGTAGGCAAAGCTGAATAATGTGAATATCTGAAATTGGACATGCCTACTTTTCTTCTGGGTCCCTGGTGTGAGGAGCCGAATCAATCTAGAAGTTGAGCTGTGTTTTGGATTTTTTTGTTGCCATTATTATCTTCAGTGTATCACAGACTTAACATTCTGATGATGGATTGTTGTGACCTTGGGCTTCATGCAGGGTCTGAGACACTTGAAAGTATTTCTTAGTTTTGGTTTTCAGTGGCCCTTGAATGACTGTGCCATGGAAGGGGCACTCCAGAAGCCTTTGCACCTTCTTTACAACTAGTCAGCTGTTGCTTATCAGTTGGTGCTAGAACAGTGGTAAGAGTGAGGTAGGGATTCTTTGGTTTCATGGTTAAGTCCCAGACCTAGTTAAGCCCTGTGAGCCTGGGCCTTATGGGTTTGGCTTTCTCAGCATCCTTTCTCCTACTTTCATAGGATGGCAAACCCTATGATGAGTCTTGAGAATTTCCTGCCTCCACCCGAGGGTATCAGATCTCTGCCTTATAACTGTACAGGATGCTGGATCTAAGGAGCCTCCCTGTCTCTCTTCCAGAGAAGGGCAAGTTTTTCCTCTATTCCTCCTGGAGTAGATCCTTACTGGGCCTCTTGTTTCCTCTTTTAATGCCTCAATGAAAGGACATACATGTCCTTTTTTAATAAGGTGCAGGAAGCTGGTAATCACTACTTGTATGCCTAACACATTAAGGAGGGTACCCTCTGGTCTTTGGCCCAGCCCTCAGTATTTCACATAAGCACTCAATGGAAATCTGTGGACAAGAAGTTCAAGTCAGTGAAAGCTTCCGTTGTGTCTATGGCTCCAGCTATTCCTTTTTTTTGAGACGGAGTCTTGCTCTGTCTCCCAGGCTGGAGTGCAGTGGCGCCATCTCGGCTCACTGCAAGCTCTGCTTGCCGGGTTCACGCCATTCTACTGCCTCAGCCTCCCAAGTAGCTGGAACTACAGGCACCTGCCACCATGCCCGGCTAATTATGTTTTGTATTTTTATTAGAGACGGGGTTTCTCCATGTTAGCCAGGATGATCTCGATCTCCTGACCTCGTGATCTGCCCGCCTTGGCCTCCCAAAGTGCTGGGGTTACAGACGTGAGCCACCACGCCCAGCTGGCTCCAGCTATTCTAAACTATCATGCTGACCTATTCCTAGTCTTCAAGAATTTAATAAATTTTAGATAATTAGCCAATTCCTTCTCTTTTTGTTAATTTTAACTGACAAATAATAATTGTGTGTAATTATAGAATGCAATGAGATGTTTTGATCCAGGTATGCATTGTACAAAGGTTCAGTCAAGCTAATCAACATATCCATCACCTCACCAACTTATCATTTTATTGTGGTTAGGATATAAACAATCTATTCTTTTAGCAATTTTGAAATAGACAATACATTATTATTAACTGTGGTCACCATGCAGTGCAATAGAACATTAAGACTTATTCCTCCAATCTAACTGAAATTTTGTACCCTCGAGTCAGCATCTCCCCTTTGCCCAAACCTCCCTCTTACCACAGCCTCTGGTGGCCACCTTTCTACTCTTTGTTTCTATGAGATTGACCTTTGTAGATTCCACATATAAGTGAGATTACACCGTATTAATCTTTTTGTGCCTGACTCATTTCACTTAGCATATTTCCCTTCAGTTCCATTCATGTTGAAAATTGCAGAATTTCTTTCTCTTTAAGGTTGTATAATATTCCACTGCTTGTATGTATCACGTTTTCTTTATCCATTCATTCTTTGATAGATACTTAGGTTGTTTCCCTATCTTGACTGTTGTCATAATGATGAAATGAATGTGGGAGTGCAGATATCCCTTTGACAAACTGATTTCAATTCCTTTGGATATATACCCCGGAGTGGGACTCATATGGTAATTATTCATATTTTTTTAGCCAACTCTCTTTTCTGTGTTCAACCTAAGGTGAAACAGTTCATATGTTCTCTATGTCCTTTGATGGATTAATACTATTTGGAATCATTTCACTTAACTATCTTTCAGCTTCAGCTCCCTTGAAGGTTCAAGAAAAGTTATAATTTTCTGGATTATTCTTTTTTCTAGTTGTTAGGGTGGAGGTGATATTCTCTTATGGCTTTACACACTCTAAAAGGAAAATGCATAAACCAGCCAAGTTAGAAAGAGTAAAACAATAAGGCATACTAAAAAGTATCACACCGGATTTGAGACTAGAGAATCATGTGACAATGGAACAGAAGGAAGAAAAACATTCCATGGGAGGAAATGTGTGTAAATACCCAGAAAGGAGAACGAGCTACTGAAAATTTAACAGAGTGTGTAAGTTTTTCTAAGGAGTTTCAAGTTTATATGAAAATAGATGAGTAAGTCTTAAAGAGTTTCAAGTAGACACGTTACATACTGAGGTAATACTAAAGGGATTTCTCATCTTGTTCTATGGAGAACAGAAGCAGAGTTAGGATAAGTGTGGGAAAAAACAGCTTGGGAGCTTTACAATAGCCAAGTAGTTTTACAACAGTAGCTGTAAAATGTGAACAATTCTTCATGGACAGTGACTGTAAAATGAAGTGGATAGATTTGAGAGAAACTTGAGAGACCGGATCAATAAGACTTGGTGATTAAATTAGTACACACTTAAATATTAAGGAACCCAACAGATAATAATTTTTATGGCTCTATTGGTGGGAATTGAGTAATTTTTTGTCTAGCAAGAAGAACTGATATAGTTGGAGACAGAAAACAAGGATGAAAAGCTAAATGTAGAATTATCTCTTTTGCATTCACAATGTTTCTTAGATATGAGCAAGTTCTCTCTGGATAACTGAGGAGTATTCAACCAGTTTGAGCATAATCATGGCACTGGCAGAGGATCAACTCTTTCTCTTAGATTTTAGATTTCTTTTGCTGATTCTTGGAACTTTATCTCTTAGTCTCTCTTTCTCTCTCTCTCTCTCTCTCTCTCTCTCCCCCCGCCGCCTCATTCTCTCTTAACATTATAAAATCTATACTTATTAGCAAATGTGATTAAATTAATTTTTCTTCAAGTATTTCAGAAATTATATATACATATAAAATTCACATATCTGCACATGTATACTATGTCTTTGTCTTTCTCTTAATTTTTAGAGGTGCATGCTTCATGAGAACAAGTGTCCAGTTTCCTTGCATTCATCCATTTACCTCTAACACTGAATCACACAGGACACTGAAAAGGTACTCAACATATACTGAATAAAGAAATGAAATAATGAATGGATACAGTAGGCATTTTAAATTCATACAATAATATCCAATGTCCGGGTTGACTGGAGAACTAACTAAAGTTAGCAACTCTTTGTTAATATTCTTCATCCCCTCATTCTTCACTGGTTGATGTTTCTCTTTCTCCTCTGCTTTACTGCTTGTCCTCAGCAGTTGGTCTTTAAAAGGGAATTTTTACAATATTTATCTCTCAGTTCTTCCCATTTATTTGAAAACTGTAGACAAAACTAATGAAATTTTCATTTCATCTTTGTCTTTGGTCCATTATAGCACTTGTTTACGTTATTCTAAGGTCATTTCTCTCCTCTAATTTGTAGTAATTTTTGAAGGACTTAAATTTCTACCACTATTAGATTTCTAAGCTCTATCAAGACAATGCTGATGTTCTCAGTTTTTAAATCTCTGTCAGTGCCTAGACTAATTCCTAAAACATTATTGAAACTGGAATTTTTCCTAGTTGCAGTGAGACAGTGAAACCTTAAAAGAATTAAATTTACTTTTAAATATTTTACACAATAGACATTAAAAATTGTTTTTATGGCATTAAATTTCTCAGGAAAAGAGACATTTATTACACTTTTTGGGTACGCAAAAAAATATACACTGATACAAATAAAAAGACTTGGTGCTTTGGATCAGCATCTATATATTTAGATTTATGTACACTCTTAGCGATTTCAGAAAATCTTAAAGAAGGAACCCCTTTTATAGAAGTTGGGAAAAGGAAAAAAAATATGTGTGAGAAATATGTTAAAATTTTTGACTGGCATAAAAATAACATAAATATCTTTTATATTGTTAAATATAGTAAATTCTTATTATTCATAATAATTGTATTGTATAAAGTTACCACAAACATTGCATTAAAGAATACTAAATGATTACTCCTAATGGAAGTACAAGGATAGGTTCCCTAAGACTCTGGTCACAATGTCTTCTGCAACCAAGCAATATATAACTTTGTTTTGTGTGCACTTCTCTTTAAAGGAACGTTACTTAATGCATATTGTTGATTCATTAATGTTGAACTCACAGCCAACAACACTATAACTCACACTTGAACAAAGCTTATTTATTATACAAATGTCCTCCATAAGCATATCACAACTTTCTTGTACTTAGAAACAATAGATAACAATAAACCACTATGCTTGGGGGCCATTTTAAACAGTAAACTTGCCAAGAGAAATCACAAAAATGTGAAAAATATCTCATTAAATAGACTTTTAAGAGGACACTTGTTTACTATACAGATTACAGCATGGCACATGTACATGTATGGTACATACCTATTGGATGACTCAATTTTTTTGCCACTCTATATCTGTATGTGTTCGTAAATCACCCCAAAATAAGTGCAAGTATTGATTCTGCTATTGCAAATAAAATATAGCAAGTAGAAAAACTCACAAATATGAAACCTGCAAACAATGAGGGTCAGTTTTACTGTCTTATTAACTGGACTCACCATGCAGTGCAGTGATCTGGAAGATCTTTGAGGCTATTGGCAATCATGCAGGGTGGTCCTGAAGACATACATACTGCCCTTATAGTCCCAGCCTTTGAAAGTCAATAATTTTTGAAATGATTGATGTCCCCATATCCTCACCTGTATTGTGAACTCTAGATAATCTCTGACCTCAGCAGACTAAAGGTAAAAAGTAAGTAAATTGTTAGCTTATATAAAAGGTACATAAGTGAATAAAGAGATGAAAAGACAACGTCTATTTGCTGTACTTCAGATGTTACTTCCTTTTACTCTTCATAGCTCTCCCTAGAGATCATAGAAACATAGGAGGTGGTGGTAGAGAAGAAACCTCGAGTGTGGAAGACTCCAGGATTTGTAGCTGGTTTTTTTTTTTTTTTTTTTTTTTTTTTTTCATTCTTTTCACTTCAGTTCAGTTCGTGTGTGTTTAATTTGCATCACATTTCTATGAAAGCATTTTGTACCAAAGTTTTATTCTATGGATTTTAAACAATCAATCTACCCAATCTGAGAATCATTTCAATTAATATCATAAAGAGTATATTTCTACATCTCAAATGTCTGAGAGATGCTAAGTAACAGGGGATTAAGTGAGTCAATTAGAACTGTAGCAATATGTTTAAAGTAAGGCAAGAAAGTTTTTAAAAAGGTAAAAATACTAATGACAACCCTGTGGGTTTGAAAATGCTTTGTTTGAAATAAATGTAATTCAATCATTATAAACCATTGTATATATAATAATGACATATGTCTTAGTCATTATTATTGATAGTAAAAATAATGATGTGCCTTCATCATTTGTAAAATTATTTGTTTGAATATTAGCTACTGGAAAAAGTGACTGTTACTTGTAAAATATTGATGCAATTCACTGCATAGCCATACTGTCCAAAGTAATTTATAGATTCAATGTTATCCCCATCAAGCTACCATCGGCTTTCTTCACAGAATTAGAAAAAACTACTTTAAATTTCATGTGGAATCAAGAAAGACCCTGTATAGCCAAGACAATCCTAAGCAAAAAGAACAAAGCTGGAGGCATCAAGCTACCTGACTTCAAACTATACTACAAGACTCCGGTAACCAAAACAGCATGGTACTGGTACCAAAACAGATATATATCCCAATGGAACAAAACAGAGGCCTTAGAAATAATGCCACACATCTACAACCATCTGATCTCTGACAAACCTGACAAAAACAAACAATGGGGAAAGATTCCCTATTTAACAAATGGTGTTGGGAAAACTGGCTAGTCTTATGCAGAAAACTGAAACTGGAACCCTTCCTTACACTTTATATAAAAATTAACTCAAGATGAATTAAAGACTTAAATGTAAGACCTAAACGCATAAAAACCCTAGAAGAAAACCTAGGCAATAGCATTAAGGACATAGGCATGGGCAAAGACTTCATGACTAAAACACCACAAGCAATGGCAACAAAAACCAAAATTGACAAATGAGATCTAGTTAAACTAAAGAGCTTCTGCACAGAAAAAGAAACTATCATCAGAGTGAACAGGCAACCTACAGAATGGGAAAAAAAATTTGCAATCTATCTATCTGACAAAGGGCTAGTATCCAGAATCTAAAAGGAACTTGAACAAGTTTACAAGAAAACAAATAACCCCATCAAAAAGTGGGTGAAGGATATGAACAGACACTTCTCAAAAGAAGGCATTTATGTATCCAACAAACATATGAAAAAGAGCTCATCATCACTGGTCCCTAGAGAAATGCAAATCAAAACCATAATGGCATACCATCTCACACCAGTTGGAATGGCATCCATTAAAATGTCAGGAAACAACAGATGCTGGTGAGGATGTGGGCAAATAGGAACACTTTTACACTGTTAGTGGGAGTGTAAATTTGTTCAGCCATTGTGGAAGATAGTGTGGCAATTCCTCGAGGATCTAGAACCAGAAATACCATTTGATCCAGCAGTCCCATTACTGGGTATATACCCAAACTATTATAAATCATGCTACTATAAAGACACATGTACATATATGTTTACTGCAGCACTATTCACAATAGCAATGACTTGGAACCAACCCAAATTCCCATCAATAATAGACTGGATAGAGAAAATGTGGCACATATACACCATGGAATACTATGCAGCCATAAAAAGGATGAGTCCAAGTCCTTTGCAGGGACATGGATGAAGCTGGAAGCTATCATTCTCAGCAAACTAACACAGAAACAGAAAACCAAACACCGCATGTTCTCATTCATAAGTGGGAGTTGAACAATGAGAACACATGGACACAGGGAGGGGAACATCCCACACTGGGGCCTATCTGGGGGTGGGGGACTAGTGGAGGGATAGCATTAGGAGAAATACCTAATGTAGATGACAAGTTGATGGGTGCAGCAAACCACCATGGCACGTGTATACCTATGTAACAAACCTGCACATTCTGCACATGTATCCCAGAACTTAAAGTATAATAATAATAAAAAAAAAATTCAGAATCAAACCATTGCAACTTTGGAGACTAATGAAAAGTTTGCAGCAACCTGGGGGGAGCTCATTAAGAAAACCAGCAGAATCTCAGTAAGAATAGTGAATATTTAGTGTTTTCACGTACTGTATTCTCATCTACCACTCCTCAGCTCAATGAAAGCCATGAAATTAATAGCCCATCATTATGGTACTGGTACCAGAAGAAGCAGAGCAGACCCAATTTGCAAACTGTCCTTAGTTCATCTATCTAGTCACCCTCTGGAAAACCCAATCAAAGGGCTGATTTTTATGTCGCTTGACTGAAACTGTATTTTGCTATGATGTTACCCATGGACATTTGATAAAAACATTTACAGGGAAATGGCTTAGTTACTGATGCCTAGGGCAATGAATATGGGCAAACAACAGACTGAAATCTTGAGAGAAAAGGCTAGGGAGTGAGATATGTTGGGAATAAGTCTTTGAAAAGGTCAGATGCATTTTTGGGAATCTAGAAGTTTGCATGTATACGGTTGCACATATCATCAGGAAAGATTTGAGAAGATCTTAAACTCTCACCTCTGGCTGATGTTGAAACTGACCAAGCAGAAAGGGAAGGCAGTAAACCACATGACTGAGTGTTAAAGGCATGCCCCCACATGGGGATTGGACCCTCTCCACAAAGACAGGATTTTGTTTGTTTGTTTGTTTAGTGAAAAAGTAAAATGTCTATTGAATAGATAAACAAATGTGGTGTACCCATACAATGAAATATTATGCATTCCACAAAAGAGAATGAAGTACTAATATATGCTACAACATTAATGAAAGCATTATGCTAAATGAAATAATTCAGAGACAAAAGTTCACATATTGTATGATGCTACTTACATGAGTTGCCTAGAACAGATCAATCATAAAGACTCCATGAGGACTATACTAGAGCTTTCATTTGGGATTATATTAAAGTTCTGGAAACAGTTGTGATGATAATATGACATCGTAAATGTACTTAATGCAAGTGAATCAT
Organism: Theropithecus gelada; assembly: GCF_003255815.1. NCBI lineage: Eukaryota > Metazoa > Chordata > Mammalia > Primates > Cercopithecidae > Theropithecus > Theropithecus gelada. The sequence continues at coordinate 64,167,382 of NC_037676.1, read as the reverse complement.
ATATGTTAAAACTGTTAAAATGGTAAATTGCATGTTATGTGCATCTTACTGCAATAAAAAAGTGTCAGCTAAAAGAAAAAAACAATCTGGTTAAAAAATGAGTAAGGATTTGAATAGACATTTCTCCAAAGAATATGTACAAATGGCTGATAACCACACAGACAAGGCCTAATATCATCAGTCATTAGGGAAATGCAAATCAAAACCACAATTAGAAATCACTTCACACCCACTAGAATGGCTATAATAAAAAGCAAAAAAAAATTATAACTAACAGGTATTGTTGAGGAATGGGGATTGGACCCTTCTTTGTTGCTCATTGACTTGTAACTTTATAAAAACCTGCTTGGAAATTTCTGAGTTAAAAATGGAAATACGCTATAACCCAGCAATTTCACTCCTAGGTATACATCCAAGAAAATGGAAAACAGACGTTCACACAAAACCTTGTCCAAGAATGTTCTATAGCAGCATTATTTGTAAAGACCCCAAAGAGGAAACCACTCAAATTGTCCATCAACTGGTGGGTGAATAAATAAAATGTGGTATATCCACAGAATAGAACATCATTTGCCCATAAAAAGTAATGAAGTACTGATACCTGCTATAACATGGATTAACCTTGAAACCACGTTAAGTGAGAGAAGTCAGACACAAAAAGCCACATATTTTATGATTCCATTGTATGATATTTCCACAATGGATAAATCCACAGAAACAGAAAATAGATTAGTGGTTTCCAGAGCTCATGTGAAGGAGATAATAAAAAATAAATACTAATTAGTACAGCGTTTTTTGGGGGAAGTGACTGAAATGTTCTGGAATTAGACAGTGGTAATGGTTGCCCAACATTGGCAATATACTAAAAACCATTGAATGGTACACCTAAAATGATTAAAATGAATTTTATGTTATATGAAGATATTCCCAATTAAAGATAATTATGATAGCACATGGGTATCTAGATTTTCATTGTAAAATAAACTAGTCATCACCTTTCCAGCTGTTAACAACATAGGCATGGTGAACTCTTTCTGAATTGTTTGTTTGCGTGGTTGATTGGTTGGTTGGTTGTTTTGAGATGGAATCTTGTTCTGTCACCCAGGCTGGAGTACAGTGGCAGGATGTTGCAACCTCCGCCTTCCAGGTTCAGGCGATTCTCCTGTGTCAGCCTCCCAAGTAGCTGGGATTACAGGTGTGTACCACCACGCCCAGTTAATTTTTGTATTTTTAATAGAGACGGGGTTTCGCCATGTTGGCCAGGCTGGTCTCCAATTCCTGACCTCATGTGATCTGCACGCCCTGGCCTCCCAAAGTGCTGGGATGACAGGGGTGAGCCACCATGCCCAGACTCTTTCTGAGTGGCTTAAAACTCTTTGGTTTTCTGCTATGATGTGAAGTCTGTAAACTCACTTTACTATCTGAAATTCAGTTCAGTTTTGCTATAAAGTTGAAATAAAATGTACAGCCATTTTCATCATAATTTGTGGTTACCATTCAATGACTTACTAGTAAGTTTATTCTCACTATATTGTATCCTCACTAACTCTAATGCCAGACTGTTCCTGCTGTACCTACAGACTGCTTACTATGCTAGAATCTGACTTAATGCTGTTTACAGTATGTGCACTTTGAGTTGCTAGCTATATCTTGACTCATACCAAAAAAGAAAAAAAAAAAAAAAAGGAAAAAAATACTGATGTAGAATTCCTGGCCCTGCGATTGCCTTTGGATGATAGCCTTTTTTCCTCCTTAAAATTCTACCTTTGCCCTCAGTGGGATGTGCTTGACTATGCAGCAATACAGTCACTGAGAGGTGACTTTGAAAGCAAACAAAAAGAAAAGCATCTGGATTTCTGGTTGACAGTGGTAGAGTCAGATAAAAGTTGACATACAAATACAGTTTTGCTGCCAAGTTAATGGGCATTGCTGTGGAGACATGATTGTGAGTGAAAGAAGGATGATGGTGGCTGAGTAAAGGCAAACAATAAACTGTCTCCTTCAGTGTAAATGTTACATGGAATTTAAGAATATATAGAAGAGCACCATGTTTATGTACTTACGATGCCTAGATGGCCTAATTTGATCATTATATATTATATGCATTGTTAAAATATCCTCTATATCCCCAAAATGTGTACAATTATTATGGATCAATTAAAAAACAAAACCAACAATCATAAAAAATAAAAATAAAATTAGACTAGCAATTTAAAAAATACAATAGTCATATAAGTTGTGAAACTAAAGAAGTAGTTACTAGTCATAAATGTGTTAAAAGACATCCTTAAGCAAATAACAAATTTTCCTTCTGTACATTTCTTGTGAGTCTTCCCTAGGATATTAATGCTTTGGCATGTTTCACAAAATACCAGTATTCACCTCTTAGTCAATTATGATATAATGTGTTTCATGTCTACATTAATAACTTAAGTTCCACTGTAATTCTGTATGAAGACCTTACTTTACAAAGTAACTATTGGTAAAATGCAAGACTGTTTTGTTAATGTTACTTAAAGTCAGAATGGAGACAAAGTAAAGGATCTTAAGAGCTTACTTACTTATGAACATTGATTTTCTTTAATTAAATCACCAGGGTTTGAACCTCTGTATATTGAGTTAAGGTAACTGTAATGCAAGAGGAGTATTAGTTAACATTATCTTGAAGGTTAATAATCTAAAATCCTAAATCTAAGCTTTAAATTTCCTTATAGGATTGTTCATGTTCATCTGTGATTGTGTATTTAAATCTTTCTATATATATTTGGTTGAACAAAAAATTGAAATGCACTGAACTTCTGTATGCACATACTGACAGCAGGGAAGGAGCAGGACCAGCATTCATGGTCGTGATGAAGCCCAAAACCACCAGCTTTGAGGCATTGTCAGAGTGGACAATCTACAAGGCAAATGATACACACTAGGCTTCAACTGTCCTTAAACAGGTAGAGAACATCCTAGATGGCTTCTGTATTTGTGTTATGTACAGCCACATTCTCATCTCATCTCCTGGAGGATTATAATAAGTTACACCATTCCTTATTTCCAAAGGACACCCTCCTCCTTCAAAACTAAAAAAAAAAAAACAAAATCCTTCAAAACTGCTTTAAGAGTGTTTCTTGTTTTCTAAAGCACAATTTGGTCATGATATTCCCTTATTTGAATACCTTTAGCAGTCTTTTCTCCTGGCACTATACCTCCCAATTTCTCAACTAGGGCCCACAGCAGTCGTAGTCTGGAGTCTGCTACCAAAGTACTTTTCAAGAATCATGAGACAGTACCCATGTGTTTGTTTGTATGTGACAGAGTCTCGCTCTGTCACCAGGCTGGAGTGCAGTGGCAAGATCTTGGCTCACTAAAACCTCTGCCTCCCGGGTTCAAATGATTCTCCTGCCTCAGTCTCCCAAGTAGCTGCGACTACAGGCACACACCACCACGCTCAGCTAATTTTTGTATTTTTAGCAGAGACAGGGTTTCACCATGTTGGCCAGAATGGTCTCCATCTCTTGACCTCGTGATCCACCCACCTTGGCCTCCCAAAGTGCTGGGATTACAAGCATGAGCCACCGCACCTAGCCCCATGTTTTTAAATCTCTGATTCATGACCCTGCAGTTTCTAATAGTGAACCCAAATTGTGGGGAGGAGGAAGAGTGCAGATGGGAGAATGTGACATGCTGACAGATACATTGCTAGTCAGTAAATAAGGCAGAAAATGTGTGAAAAGATATTCAATGCCGTTGTATATAGTAGCGAAAGGAAAAGGAAAACTACTGAGATGTCTAAGTGAAAATGGCAAAGTAAATTTTAATGCATTCACAGAGCAGAATATCATATGGATATTAACGATCATTTTGAAAAGTTTTTAACGTGTCCATACTTATTTCTAAGTGAAAAGTCAGGGCAGCAAATCAGATATTTATTATGATCATATTTACAAAGAATATAGACTGTCTGACATGGTTAGGCTGTGTCCCCACCCAAATCTCGTCTTGAATGGTCGCTCCCATAATGGCCATATGTTGTGGGAGGGGGACCCAGTGGGAGGTAATTGAATCATTGGGGTGGGTTTTCCCATGCTGTTCTCGTGATAATGAATAAGCCACATGAGATCTAGTGGCTTTATAAAGGGCAGTTCCCTTACATATGCGCTTTTACCTGCCACCATCCTCCTTCACCTTCTGCCATGACTGTGAGGCCTCCCAGCCATGTAGAACTGTGAGTCCATTAAACCCACTTGCCTTATAAATTACCCAGTCTCAGGTATGTCATAATTAGCAGTGTGAGAACAGACAAATACACTGTCCTTAAAATAAACTACAAAAATAAACTCACATGCTGATATGGTTAGGTTCTGTGTCCCCACCCACATCTCATTTCAAATTGTAATCCCTAGGCGTTAAAGGAGGGACCTGATTGGAGGTGATTTGCTTATGGGCTCAGTTTCCCCCATGCTATTCTTGTGATAGTGAGTTCTCACAAGATCTGATGGTTTAAAAGTATGTGGTGGTTTCCCTCTTTCTCATTCTCTCTTGCTGCCACATGAGACGTGCCTTGCTTCCCCTTCACCCTCTGCCATGATTGTAAGTTTCCTGAGGCCTCCCCAGCCATGCAGGATTGTGAGTCAATCAAACCTCTTTCCTTTTTAAACTACCTAGTCTCAGGTGGTTTTTGATAGCAGTGTGAAAACAAACTAATATATATGCCATAAATGTAACACATAATGCATTCAAAAACAGGAAGACACTACTATTATAGAGATGTCTACTGATGCATAATGGGATTAAGGATAATTTATGTAATTTTTCTTCTTCATATTTCGGCATATTCTCACATTTTCGACAGCACAGTAGAGATCTGTTACTTTTATAAACAATAAAATTATTGATATAATCTCTCTAGCTGCCTAAAATGGTCTGGCACCCCATGATTTGTGCAAAATACTTGCTTCCACAATTCATGTCCTGGAATCTTGGATGTCAAAGTAAACTACAACTTCCCATCTCATGGATTTTCTTGAGAGAAAATTATAGCATCTTGAATTTGTTCAATGCCAGTAAAGCGGTTTGAAGATGAAAATTGCTACATAAGTGCTAAGTATTGTTATTGATCATTAAGAATCACTCAACATAGCACAAGTGGTTCTCTTCATTACTGGCATGAAAGTCATTTTCTCTAGGCAAAGGGTAAGGACTTACTCATAATATTGACATTTTAAAAAGCATATTACTAGGAGACATGGTGTGCTGGAAACACTTATCTTTCCTTTCATTTATGCCCTGATCTTGGAACTTTATATAATGTGAAGTCAGACCTGCATTTATTTGTGTCAAATGCTAATGTTGCTATATTATAAATTTTACATGAAACTGCTGTATCAATGAAATTTTCAAGAAACAATGATTCATTTTAATAAGAATATCTTTGGTGCAGGTGAGTTTTTGTGAAGTGTTGCTTCACCTATCAATACTGGATAGGTGACGATAGAATCTGGAAAGGATGATATTAACTCAGACAAATAATTTTAGGGTTGAGAGAGGAGAAGGGTGGGTATCGATTTTGCGTGGGTTGGTGTGGGCCTGCCAAAAGGATGTTTTCTGAGTTTTGCCATCTAGATTGATTGTCCTCTGTGCGTTTTATAGATATTCGATTGCTAATGATTACCTGCAAGGTGAGGATTACTGTTATACATATTTGACAGAGAAACAAAAGCTGAGAGGTTGTTACTTAATGATTGTCACACAGATAATGAATTTCTAAAAAGTGCCATGTTACTCTACTGAAGGATAGGGAGATTTGCATTTCCCACCTTGGCTATTAGGATTAAGCTGAGGAAGTAAAGAGATCAAATGGGGCAAAGCCCTATCATTTCTAATTGCTTCCTATGTTATTTCTACCTCTGATAACGCAGTTTATTTTGGAATTCAATGTTACTAAACAAAGAGCTTTTTGCTGCAGGATTTCAGTGTGGTATGATGGAAATGAAATAGGATCAAGACATTATTCTATTCCTAGCTCTGTCTCCAATTAGTGACTGTTATTTTTTCTCATATACCCAGTAGGATAATAATATATTTCATACTTTTATTAGAATCATATGAGGTTAACAGATGTGGAAAAATTAAAGTGGTAAATTATTTCTTATCCATACTATTGCCTTGGAGTATTTCTTTAACACTTGGGTTTATTCCCTGACATATTGAGAAGTTGGTGAAATGGTCATCACATGTTTCCTATGTTTTCATTATCACTCTGCCAGTGGATTGCTAAGTCAGTGCACAGTATGCTTGAAAGAACCTTTCTGAGTGCATGTGTGCTACACGCCCTTCACACACAGTCTTTCAACTCCTCAGCCTCTGTAGATCTGTCTATTCACAATGAAGCATGTATTTCATGGTTGTCAGCACAGCTATGAATGGCCTTGTATTGATTCGCAGGTTGCAATCATTTTATTGTTTCTGCCTCTAGTCAGCAGGAATAGTAAGAATAAAAGGCAGCTCATTTTATTTACAAGAACATTTAGTTTCCAAGAATAGGGTACTTGATTCTTAAGAAAAAACATTCTTACTAGCTTCAATTTGGGTGAAGCTCATTCTACAGATTCAGCCTAGGTAAGTATCCAGAAACATACTCTGTTTTGGGGAGTTTTAAAAGCTATTTAAGTAAAAATTGAATATCATCAATATAAACAAAATACAATGCAAAGTACTATATTAGGCATTTAGATGCAGCACAGATTAATAAAAAAACTACTCTGAAGAGTGAGTGTGTGTAAGTGTGTATGTATGTGTGTTTAACTTGGACATAACATGGCACAGTAAGTCCATCTTCTGAGGAATTAGAAAAATTTACTGATTTATATCAAGGGAAATACACTGGTGTTCAATGAGGAAATTCATTTGCTCCTTTGTGCTAGATAAGGACATTGTGAAAAGAGTTAAGAATGCCTTCCACTTGTGCTCACATGCATGATACAGCCTAGAACTGTCAGCACCTCATACCCCTTGTTTGACAGGCTTTTATGTTGTTGAATGTGTATACACTTCCATTCTTTTTCCTCACTATGATAAAGTTTTTAATGTTTTTTCTGTAGGTTGATTCTCAATGTTACAAGGCAATAGTGGCATTAATTTTATAATGACATAATATACTCAATGCAGAAGCAGGTAATAAATTAGCTAAGCTCACATTCCCCCTCCATGGTACCAACATCAAGACCCATGTGTCCATGTACTCTACATTCATACACTCTAAATTAGGACAGTGTTAGTATGCTTTTTACGTGAAGCACATCTTTCAAGTAACACTTGCCTTGGTTTCCTTTATTTATTCTTTTCTTCCTCTTTCACTTTTCAATAATATTTACTTCATTTCATCTTTTTATCTTGAAAAAATGAGACATATATATTTTTCATTATATCCCTAATAACTTCTGGTTACTATGCATCCTACCTATCAAATAGGATCATTCCATTATTCTTCTTTAAGGTCCTGCCTCCTGTTTAGACATGTTGACTGATTGCTGCGCATTCAGTTTTTAAAAAAATTTCCTGGAGTGTCTAACTGCCCTCTTTTTTATTGAACTCTGTGACTTTATTGTGCCCTTCAATTCTTCAGCTGCATCATCAGGAGTTGGCAAACTTTTCCTGTATAGAGGGCAGATAGTAAATCATTTTAGCCATTGCAAGACATTCAGTCTCTGTTGCTACTACTCAACTCTGTTGCTGTGTTAACAAAAGTAGCCATAGACCGTATGTAAATGATTGAGTGTGGCTGTATTCTAATAAAACTTGACAAATTTGGCCAATGAGCCATAGTTTGAAAACCTCTGGGTACACTATTCTTTCATTTGCATGGAATCTGTGGTGTCTTTCCTCTTAGATCTCTCTTTTCTTCTGCTCTCTCTAGAGTGGTTGTTTCCTACTCGGTTTAATTACTGTTAACCAGTGGCTGAAATTGACCGCTCTCCTGAGTTAGAGCCACTATTTTGTGGAGCCTGTATTTTCATTTTTCCTGACTTACTCCATAACTGTTATGTCATCAGATAATTAACCAATAAAAGTGCATTTGTGATTTTTCTGATTCCTTAGTCTGGAATATCTTTATGTTGTGTTCATCACTTGATTGGCAGTTTATCTAAATACTGAATTTCACGTTGAATATAGTTTTCCCTCAGAACGCTGACCACATTGCAGAGTCAGTGTCAAAGCCCTCTGACAATCTTGCTGAAGAGAAGTCTGATGTTGATCTAAATGTCAGTCCTTTATTTCTGTTCTGGTTTTCCGTCTGGGAAAATTTTAGAGCACTCTTCTCACTATAGGAATTGTGGAATAATATAAGGATGTGTCTACATATGGGTCGTTTTCATTCAGACTGCTCTTTACTCAGTAAAACATTTAAATCTAAAGTTAGTGTCTGTTTCTTTCCTAGAAAATCTATTTTAATTATTTGATCATTTCTTCTTGTGTTTCCCTTTTATTTGGGGGATTTCTATTAGCAGAAAATGTACTTGATTATTGCTTTGTGTTTCTCATCAGTTATCTTAAAATTTTAATCCCTTACTGTGCTCAGGATTATTTTTACAATATTAACTTCCAAATATCTGAATTGTTTATTTCAGCATATTTCTAGTGCCTAACAGTCGTTTTGCATTCTCCAGCTCTCCATTTTGTATACTACCCTTTTATTCTAATAAGGCTAAAACAGCTTTGTGGCACTCTCTGAAGATACCAGACACTCTAAAAAGTGACTTTGCATGACCTCTCTTCTTCCCCCAGAACTATATGTGTCTCTGTGCACTTGGTCTTGCTCTTAGATCCCTCTTTTCTTCTGCTGTTCTCTAGACTGTCCTCCATTGACTGGTAAGCCTTGAGTGTTCATCACCACACAATGGAGCAATTGCCAGATAGACTGGGAAGTCAACTTACATCGGCAGGCTGTGTTGTCTGGCACACCTGGCAACATAGGTGACTGAGTGTGCACGAATCTGGTTACTACTATGGAGGGAGCTAAATATTTGAACATCTGAAGTTTATTTCCAGGATACCTATTCATACACCAGACATACTGCCCATTATAGTTCTTATCATGCAGTTCATTCTATTTGTACACAGAACAGTGCATTCAGTTTTTAAAAAAATTTCCTGGAGTGTCTAACATTTAGATCAACACCAGACTTCTCTTCAGCAAGACTGTCAGAGGGCTTTGACACTGACTCTGCAATGTGGTCAGCGTTCTGAGGGAAAACTATATTCAACGTGAAATTCAGTATTTAGATAAACTGCCAATCAAGTGATGAACACAAAATAAAGTGTGTGTGTGTGTGTGTGTGTGTGTGTATATATGAGAGAGAGAGAGAGAGAGAGACAGACAGAGACAGAGAGCAGTGGAAGAAGTAGTAAAAGGAGATCTGTCTGTGGGATTCTGCATACAGGTGAGGTGTGGAGAGACTTTTTATGTGCAGAGTATTAACTGAGTCTCCTGTCTGCAGAAAGGTTTTTCATGGCCAGCCTCTGTGGTCCTTCCCATTTAGAATCTCCAACTCTTAAGGGTTCCTTTGGTCAGTTTAATCATCTGTCAGCCTACTTCTATCTGCTCTGTTTTCAAGCTATTTGAAAAAATTTCTCATGTGCATATAGGCACCCCTATCATTCTCTTCACTGTTATCATAGCATAGCTTTTCAATTCCTACACTAGTTTTTGGAGAGGGCCATGGAAGGAAAGGTTACAAACATACATTATCAACTTGAATATGAATCTAGAAACCCTGATTCACATTTTTAAGATTGAAGAAGGTCTTTATAGTTTATTCTCTCATGATTAGTGAATTAAAATGCCTGTTTTCTATGCCTTTCAATTTATCAGATATGTGGAATCATTGACCAATATCATGGGTAAATGGTGGTACCTCAGTAATAGCCTATAAATGACAAAACCCATTTTGTCCTTCAAACTACCATCTAATCATGAAACCAGAAAATTATTAAGCTCATTGTGAACTAGTTCTGTAATCTATTAAATTTGCATAAATTTCCTACAGAAATGAGCTTCCAGAATCAGTATACCTCAAATATTAAACACAAACTTTCACTCCTCTCCTGTGGATCCAAATAGATTCTCAATAGTACATCAGAGGTTCAAGAAAAGAAAATATCTGGAAGTTTAAATCAATAGTCCTCCATTTATATGATAGAATCTGGGAATTATATTTTTCTTGAGCATTTAGTAATACACTTATACCAGTCTTGGTGTTACTGTTAGCTTGTAAGTCTTACGAAGTTGAATTTCAGAAAAAGCAATTTTGCAATCTATTCATGGCATAAATATACTCATGATTTGGGGAAATGAGTTTATCTGTAATAACCTGAATGTTTCATAATTCTTCTAGCATTTATGGGCACAAAAACATATTTAAATTTCTACTATTTCAGAATTATTTTTCTGTGGTTTAAACTATTTACTTTCCTTTCCAGCACAAGAAAATTTAAGACCCAAGAAATACATGTATTTGAAAGTGAGGAGAACATTTGTATTTCATGTCCTTTTGTCTCAATAATATTGAAGTTTATTCTCCCTTAGATGGTGATTATAGGATTTAATGCAAGAAGATAGATAGATAGATAGATAGATAGATAGATAGATAGATAGATAGATAGTTTCTACCTACACATATACACATACACAGGCTATATTTATATACAGAGAGAGTGGGAGATGGATATAGATAGATTTTTAAATTTTGTGTCAGTCCATGACTTTGTTATATTCTAGATTATTTGAATGATTCCAAGTCAGAGCGTGAAATATATGTTTATTAGAAATATTTGCTTGTCAGAAAATGTATAGAACAAGAAATCAATATTTGTTCATTGTTGATATATAATCAGTTGATAAATTTAGGTTCCTTTATACAGTAAATTAAGCTGACTGATTAACTCTACTTTGTATTATAACCACTTTTACAGAACTATTTCAGATATATATTTCAACCTCCTTCTGTGCTAACAGAGCTATATGTAATAAAATAATGTAATCAGGTTATAAAGTAGAGATACTTTTGCTGGAAATTTGCATGAATAAATGGTCTTAAATATTCTAGAAGTTTTTTGTTTGTTTCCTTTTTGTTATGTATAGGTTGCTTCTTAAAGTGCAGCACTCAAATGTGTTTTCGATAGATTTTATAGCAGCTATTATTATAGGTTTTCTTTGGCTAGTCTGCTTCTTGACATAATTCCCTGCCTTCAATTTCTGTCATTTGTTCTCTTTTTATGTGCTAATTATTTTAGGGGTTCTAATTTCAAGTCACCTAAAATGTATAGTGGGGTATTCATAGAATAGATAAATGGATGATAGATAGATAGATGATTCATAGATAGATAGCTAGATAATCTTCCTCAGTAAAGAATACAGATCTCCTAATAAGCATCATTAATTTGTAGTCTCTTTCATTATATACTTTTTGTTTAACACCATAAAATGAAATGTTACCCATGCATTTTCTGACTGAACAGGATACTGTGTTTTTATATGTTTGAAAACTTTATTTAACATTTTTTCCTATATGATAGCTTTAAAATATTGTTTCTTTTCAGAATGTGTTGCCTGCAGCTGCTCTTCAGGAATCTTCTTCTCTGAGCGCAATACTTGTGTTTGTACCCTCGTGCCACACATAGATGGAGAAACAAATGGCTGCATTTTTAGTGTAGTGTTCCTGGGAACTAATTAGAATCACAAGCAGAGAGAAACAGAATTGCAAGACTGCCCTTTCACTTACATTACTCTGATCATTTTGCTTTGTTAACGTTTCTACACATCTTTCAATCTGTGGATGCATGAGATGGTGACGAGTCAATAATTAGGAGGCACCTATGAAATGAATGTGCTTCTGGTGTGGTTGTCTTCAGGCATTTTCTCTGTTCTCTTGTCTGCAGCTTACTGAAGGTGAATCTTAACCAAGGTAAATTCAGCTTGCTGGATGAAGAGCATTTCTTTTTGTCAAAGGAGATTAAAGCTATTCAAGCCAAACACCTGCCACGCATATCTAGCAAAATACTTTGAATGTCATTTTCACTTCTAACCTGTGGCTCATACTGCTATCAGTAGAGCTAATCATTGGTTCGTTTTGTTGGAATATTACTTCATCAATGTAAATCTGATGAGGAGGGGGAATGCCTGAAATATGACATGTAGTCCTACTACAGAAGATGGGATTGTAAAAATTACAGATATATAATCAAAATGTTCCTTTTTACATGATTATAATCTTTTTGATAGTCACTGAACTTGATGTAAGTCCCTGAACTTGATGTAATTCAGTTGCATCATCATACGCGATATATATAAATGCATACTTTAGCATATTTCTCAATTGTTCAGCAGTGTTACATATACAATGAAAACAGGCTTAGTGAAAACTCTTATGGCTCTGTGATTTTCATTTCAATATTTGAAAAGAATTTTACTTCATCTAAGAGAAATTTTCCTGTAAGCATTACTTCTCAACAAAATGGGGTTCAAAGGAACTGCTTTCCATCAATTTTCATTAGGACCCTTAGGCCATAGCAAGTAATAGGAAATCTTTGCTTTTAATACATCGTTACTAGTCATCAAAATTGCCATTCTCTGGAAAACAAGTAAAACCATGTGTATTTACTCATAGCGAGACAATGTGAAATAATTTTCTTCATGTAGTACTAAATATATTATTGCTAGCCTGAAGTTATTATTCAAAGAATATCATAAGCCAATCATTTTATCAAGCATAGTAGTATGTAAATTGTTTTTCTAAATTTTCCATCTCAGTTTACCACCATTTATTCTTTCTTTTTGTGTAGATCTTTCTTTCTTCTTTTTTTTGACATGGAGTCTCACTTTGTCTCCCAGGCTAAAATATAGTGACGTGATCTCGGCTCACTGCAACCTCAACCTCCTAGATTCAAGCAATTCTCCTGCCTCAGCCTCCCGAGTAGCTGGGATTACAAGCGCCCACCACCAGGCCCAGCTCATTTTTGTATTTCTAGAAGAGACAGGGTTTCACCATGTTGCTCAGGCTGGTCTCGAACTCCTGGCCTCAGGTGATCTAACCACTTTGCCCTCCCAAAGTGCTGGGATTACAGGTGTGAGCCATTGCACCTGGCCCTCCTTTCTTTATGTAGACTAAGTTTCTGATATTTTCCTCCTGTCTGAGAAGAATTTTTAACATTTCTTGCCTGGCAAGACTGTTTTCAGTAATTTCCTTCAGTTTTTTTTTTTTGTTTTTTTTTTTTTTTTTGGTTTTTGGTTTTTGTTTTTTTTTTTTCATCTGAGAAACCGTTTCTTCATCATTTTTCAAAGACAATTTTACTGGATATAGAATTCAAGGTTGGTGTTTTTTTCTTTAACACCTTAAATATTTTATTCCACTCTTTTGCTTACATGTTTTAGATGGTAAATCTGCCGCTGGAGAGCTATTGGTGTGGTGACAAGGCATGAGGGAGGAGGAGTGTCTTACAATCTTCCAACTAAATCTGTCTTTTAGTAAGCCTGTGTCTCAGGCTTTCACAAGTGTTTCTCCAGTTGTATTAATGCCCCCTCCTCCCATCCTCTCATTTATATTGCCCAGTTCCTTTCCCAGGCTGCAGTGTTTCCAATCCATTTTCTTGAAGAACAGAACTTGGTGGATATGTTTTTTCACCTTGCTAGACCCTGGAAGTCTGGAGAAGATTGGAGTGGGGAGGAATCCTCTTTTCTCAGATGAGATAAGGCTCTGGCCAATTTTTTTCCTCCATAGTAGGCTTTGCTATGGAGAAGGCTATGGGTATATATGGTTACTCCTTCCCACTCCCCCCCTTTCAAGAGAGCCACAAAGGGATCTTTCTCAGAGTCTCATGTAAGAACTTGGTGGGGTTCCTGTAGGAAAAGCCCACAGAAGCATGGGAGTCCTGAAGAATGTGGCCCTATGGAACTTCTCTCTCTCAGGTTACTTCACATTCAGCATCCAGCAATTCATCAGAATCAACATTAAATGTCCTACTAGTTTATGGCTCCAGCAGCTTCTCTCCAGGTAAGCAGATTTCAGCTCTATCTCTCAGGATATGCCTGCCCCTCCAAATGTAAGGGTGGCAGTTTGTCCTGGAATCTCTATTTTCTGATTGGTTCAGTAAAAGTTATTGATTTTCAGTTTGTAAAGCTTTTCCTGTTATAAGAATGGGAGTGATGATTTCCAATTTCTTTACATGCGGGAGCTGAAGCTAGAAGCTTCCTCAACCTATTTTTAAATTTCTACTTCTATTAGCCAACTTTTCTAAATCTCCAGAGTCAGGAGCTCTGGGTCATTTTTGCAGTTTTATGGTCCTTTAAAAATAAGTTATACCAGGAAAACTTCCACTTCAAAGTCAAGATGAGAAGTATGACATCAAATGTAATCAATTCTGGGACCACACTTTTAGAAAAAATCATGAATGACAAAGCAGAGGGAATGTAAATGAAATTTTGTGACTATCATGAGCTGCTGAGTGACTTATGATTACTGTAACCATTCATAAATATCCCCCACATTGCATAATTCTATCACTGGGTAGATTATAAAATTACTTACAGAAATACATATAATAAATGTAATTTTTAAATAATTTTATTTCACTTAAAACTCATTTCTTATCATCACTGATAGAAAGTCATAATATAACTAGTGTGCATATATAATGAATATTAAGGAAATTAAGAATTTATGAACTCGTATAGTAAAGTAAAGTAAATAACAACTATTGTATCTAATTGTGGTGACGTTCTCCCAAGGAAGATATCATTCTCAGTAATTCAAGCTTCTCTATAGTTAAGTTCTCTGTGGCACAGTTTATTTATCTAAATCTAAAAGTGATTGGATTAGATGAACTCTAAGATCTCCATCTGGGGTTAACCAGTGAAGTTAAAGCTAACCAATTGCCATGGACTGGGGATGGGGAAATGGGGAGATGTTGGTCAAATAATACAATGATGAATAAGTTTTAAGGATCACATATACAATATGGGAGGTGATGGATATATTAATTAGTTTTATTTTCATAATCATTACACAATTTATACAAATATCAAGTCATCACATTGTATGCTTTGAATATATGCAATCATTTTTGTCAATTAAATATTTTAAATAAAAAGGTGATTTCCTTTTAAAAAAACCCCACCAAATTAGTAATTAAAGCATTTTCTAATACAAAAGAGCCATTAATAAAAACCATTTCATCCGTGGTGTCAACAGATTCATAGGTTGCTGAGTTTGATTAGAAGGGTTTCCATCATTATGGAAATCTGCTGTTAATTTATTCATCCTAATTCTATTCATTAAATTGTCATCGCTTTTTTAGTTAATGTTTTTGGCCTCAGTTAATATTATGATTCACATTTCCTATTTTTATCAAATGAGTCAAGAAAGTACACTATACTCACTTAAGATCACATCTCTGTTTTTAGAACTAGCCTACTATTAGGGGTATAGGCATGTTGTTATTTACTATCTCTAGTCCTGAGAGTTTACTAGCACAATTTATTTTGATTTTATGGGTGGCATGATAGAAAATTTGTATAATATTATTTGTAACAAAATGAGAATACTCAGAAAACAGTAGTCAATTCAGCATTTAAAATAAAGTTATATATTCAGGCCAATAAAACACTTTAAAAATAAATCGAATTTTATTGGCATGCACTACAAGTGGCGGAAACTATCGGTCTTTGAAATTTTAAAGATCCTAGCAGACATTGTAAAGCACATACTTTTCTGGGTGCTCCCTATCTCTTTTTTTCTAGATTTAAACTTACTGACATATTTATTATTGACTCGTTTTCAATACATGCCTTTGATCTCCACATTTTTCTCTCTTTTTATTTTTTTCTTATGTACAATGTGGACTGCCTTTGCATCACCCGGAATGTTTTTATTATCTATTTTGATCTGGAAGTAGGTATCATTTCTATGGGTAGTTTATTATGCTATTTATTATACTGTTGCTAAGTAGAAATATGTTTACAAATTATGCTTACACATTATTGTTTATATAATAATGAAAATAATATGATAAAAGAAATGCCCATTTAAATGCTAAATCATGACTTTGGAAATATGTAAATATAATAAATCTTCAAGACAATAGCCTTATATTTTGGTTTTTTATGCTTAAGTGGGACTTGGTTTCTAATCTATACATTTATAAAAGAATAACATCAGCATAACCACAGCTCCAAATGACTAAAAAAAATTGTTTTAAACATGCTTGTTATTAAAACAAGAAAAGGGATTGACTAAGAATTTTAATGCAACAATACACATAGCAAATTGGTATCACAGATCGAATAGCAATTCTGGAAAATGAATTATAACAAAGAGTGGCATACGTACATATTGAAGTGGAACACTTATTTACCACCAACTAAATGTTTTAGTGTGGTGACTCATCTTTCTAATTCCTGATTAGATGGCATAGCATTGTCAGGATGAACTCTTAGACAAGAGTTATATCAGTCTATCTAGAACAAATGTCAGAAGAGCACAGGATTGTTATTACAATTCCTGCAGAAACATTTTTTGATTGCCATCCAAATAGAAGAGCAGCTTGTGTTGAATTTTTATTTAAGTGATTTAGATATTTTCTTGTACACAGCATAATTTGTTATTGTAAAGAAGAAGTTAAAACAGTATGATTAAATAAAAAGCCACATCTATTTTTTAAACTTCTCATTTGCAATTTTAGTTTTCAAATGTATGCTGATGTTTTGTGTCATTCTCAATGTTCTCTGTTAAGCCACTCTCAACGCTCTCTGAGTACCACGAAGAACCTTTACTTGCCCTTGTGGTTTAGATCTTAGAAAATGTGCCTGGCTATCTAAGATTCTTAAGGAATTGTCTAACAAAGACTCCAGAGAGGCCTACTGTGTAGCAAAGGGCATTTGATTCAGTCAAACAGTAAGAAATCCCCAAGGATTTTCTCTAGCACCTCCGGAGGTGGTTTCTATTTATTCTACCTTATAGTCACTTTATAGTCAGAACCTGTTACTGTTTCTCACATCAGTTAATTTGTAAGAGAACCAGACATGAAATTTCCCACACTAAGTTCTATACCTGTAAACTAATATTTCTCTTTAATAGTGTGCTAGTATTTCAATAATTGTCCAACTATCTTCTATCACATGCAAGTCATAAAATAACTCCAGATTTTATAAAGAAAATAATTATAAACATTGTTTTATGTGTTCCTTCAACTCATTTCGTGGGCTGTAATTTGAATTTTCTTTATTTGCTTCCATTTAATGTGATGTGAAATCAATCATCGATTCGACTAGAGGTGGCATTCCCTGTAGAATCAACACCCTGTTAACTTGTTTTCTGCTGCGATTAGGTTTCCCATTGTCACTCTCAGCTTCCAGGGAGGCTCTCCCTCTTCCAGCTCACTTCCTTCGTGCTTGAAAATCACATAAATACAGGGCCTTTGTCTATAGACCTTAACTGAAGACTTGGTGATTAAAAAGGATGACCACAGCACATTATGAGTAGAACGTGACTTGAGCATTAGACATCAGTGATCCTGGACCATCTCCTCCACAGGGAATTTTTCATTTGCCATTTTTTTCCTCAAATGTTTCCATGTGCTACTTTTTCAGAGGTCTCCTTCCTCATTTCTCCATACGTACCTGATTTCTGACTTTTTCTCTTCTTCTTATCCAGACGATGGAAAACAAAATTTCTGCCCCTATATATTGGTAGAACAGTTCTTCCTTTCTCTTAGTCTTGCCCTTTACCAAACACATATAAAAACAGAGAACATTCTACCCTACAGGTGTGTTATGCCACATCTCCAGAAGGCAGAAGCAACTGCATAGAGATTTTACTCATATAGTTATGTCTCCTACTATATTTGAGTAAATTTTGAAGTATTGTACTTGATGATTTTTTTGTATTCAGAAGACCTCTCTAATTAAGGGGATCAGATATGCAAGATGCTTCCATAGATGATTTGACTCATGCTAAAACTATCCAAAGATAACCGCTATTAATATTTTGAAACATTGGCCGGGCGAGGTGGCTCACGCCTGTAATCCCAGCACTTTGGGAGGCTGAGGTGGGTGGATCACAAGGTCAGGAGACGGAGACCATCCTGGCCAACATGGTGAAACCCCGTCTCTACTAAAAATACAAAAATTAGCCGGGCCTGGTGGCGAACACCTGTAGTCCCAGCTACTTGGGAGGCTGAGGCAGAAGAATGGCGTGAACCCGGGAGGCAGAGCTTGCAGTGAGCCGAGATCGCGCCACTACACTCCAGCCTGGGCGACAGAGTGAGACTCCGTCTCAAAAAAAAAAATATATATATATATATATATATATACACACACACACACACACACACACACACACACACATTTTATTTCATTTGTCTGGTTTTGATATCCTTTTATTTTTTACTTTTTTACATTTAGCCTCCTGTTCAAAATTTTCAAATGACATTCTTGTGGATCCAAATTTCAATCTGATTTTCTTCTCTTTTTAAAAAAATCTTGTATAGTATTTATTTTAGTATATATCTACTAACAACAAATTTTTTCACTTTCATTTATCTAAAAATGTTTTAATTTCTCCCTTATTTCTGAAGAAAATTTCACAAAATACAGAATTCTGAGATGGCAGAATTTTCTTTTCTTTTAACATTTCAAAGATGTTGCTCCATTGTGTTCTTGCCTTCACTGTTTCTGATAACATGACAACTGCTCTTATTAACAGTTTACCTGTATGTAATGCTTTCTTTTTCTCTGGGCATTTTATTAAGGTACATTTCCTTTTTCTTCCTTTTGCAGCAGTTTAACTATAATATAGCTAAGTGTGTTTACTGCATGTTTATCTTGCTTGGAAATTTGTTTGACTTCTCTGATCTGTAAACTGGAGCATTTTACTAAATTTTAGAACTTTTTGCTATTATTAGTTTAATATGAAAAACATGTCTCTCTGGGATTCTAATTGCATATATGTCAGAATTTGAGGCACTAGCCTCTCCCTCTGCCCCCTCCCCATCTTTTTGTCTCTAGGTTCTTTAGATTGGATAATGTCTACTAATTTGTCTTCAAGGTCACCATTGCTTGTTTCTGTAGTCTGCAATCTTTTCCTAAGCCTATCCAATTAATGTGTCATTTCAAATATTGTACTTTTCTGTTAGAATTTATAATTTTTATGATTCCCATTTTTCTGGTGACATTCTCTATCTCTTCACTCATTATTATTTTATTATTCTTTAAGTCCTTGAACATATTCATAATATAACATTTTAAAATCCTGGTGTGAAATGTTTGCACCACAAAAAAAAAATATGTAAGGTGACGAATGTGTTAACTAGCTTGATTTAAATGATTCCATAATTTATATGCACATATCAAAATGCTGTATTGCTTTCCATAAATATATACAACTATTATTTTTCAATTTAAAATAAAATTCTTAAAAAGACAACACCAACAGATGACCAGCTAAAAAAAGTATAATAAATCAAATGCTAGCGTATTAATGTTAGCATCTGAGTCATTTTGAGATATTTTACTTTTTCCATAGTAGGCCATATTTTCTCACTTATTTGTGTGTTTTTTAGCTTTTCATTGTATGCAGAACAGTGTTGATGATATATTATAGGGAGTTTAGATATGTTGCCTTGCTTTACAGGGTGCTGAGTTGTGCTTTGGCAGGCAGTTAACTATTGGAAAATCCTTTGTTCTGTAAGTCTTGATTTTATTCTTGTCTAGAAGAGATCTGTTTCAGCCTTCAACTTAGTCCTACAACATGGTCATTCCTTGAGAGCATACTTCCTACTTCTAAGACATGTCCTTTTGGAGTCTCAAATGAATGTCCAAGGTATTCAATAAAGCCTTTCAACTCTGGATAAACCAAAATGCTAAACTCCCAGTCTAGAGCTCTAGTAACACTTCGTCTCTCAGCCCCAGAGTAGGTTATCTTTGCTACACTTCACAGAAAGCCATCTTGTGCATGTGTGTTGTAATGCTTGGCCACTAAAATTTTATGAATCTCTGTGAAAACTTCTGTCCTCTTTTACTTACTCCTTCCCTCCCTTATTTCCAGTCTCTGTCACATAAATTTTCACCATGTCAAAAACCCAATGTCTTAGTCCATTTTGTGTTGCTATAACAAAATACCGCAGATTGGGTGATTTAAAATGAATAAAAAGGTATTAGCTCACAGTTTTGTAGGCTGGGAAATCTAATATCAAGGTGCTGGCATCTGGCAAGGACCTTCATGCTGTGTCAACTCATGTAGGAAGAGTGGAAGGGAAAAGTCAAGGTGAGAGAGATCAACAGATCAAACCTGCAGCCTTAAATCCTTTTATAATTTGTGTTAATGCATTTAGGAAGGTGGATCCCTCATGACCTAAACACCTCCCATTAGACCTCGCCTTCCAACACTCTGGCAATGGGGATTAAGTTTCCAACACATAAATTTTGGAGAACACATTGAAACCAGAGCACTCAAAAACCCAACCATCTTCCTCCAATGAGTAACACTGGTCCAAGCAAGAAAGTGTCTCTGGTCAAGAAGCTAGGATGATCTATTTTGTGTATCACATTTTGTATTATCATGCTTTCAAGGATGAGATTGCTGATCTGACTGATGTTTAATACCTGAAAAGTTGCTGTATATATTTTGTTATTTTACTTTTATTTTCATCAAAAGGACAATTCCAGTAGCAGTTTACTGTCATGGCCAGAAATGTCAGTCTTTTATTTTAAGTTGTTAAAACATTGTCATCATGTAGATATGATACATAACTCTCGTTTGTTTGGTCAATTATGTTGCTTCCAAAGTCATGGTAATAATAATGCAATAATGAAAATCAGTAGCTTTTTTGTTTAAATTTTTTTTACCTATTACGATTGCAGAACCGAAATTATGGACTTAAAGATATGTACATTTATAAGGCTCCTAATACATTTTTACTAATTTTTTTCAAATGAAAAAATTATGATGGTTTAAAAGTATGTTTACAAAGTCCCTGACACTTTCCTTTGAATATTGACTACACTTAGTAACATCTTCTAATAAATAGCATATTTTGGAAGTGACTGCGTGTGACTTTCAAATTTAGCTCATAAAAAGCATTACAGCTTTCACTCTATTCTCTCGGATTACTGGCCCAGGGGGAGGTCAGACACCACACAGTGAAGAATCTCAAGTAGCCTTATGAAGAAGCCCACATGGTGAGAAACTGAACCAGCCAAGTGTGTGAACCATCACAGAAGGCCCTCCGACTCTAGCAGGTTTTCACCCCCAACAAAATCCTGACTACAAATTCATGAGCAATCCCAAACCAACTAAACTGCTCCCAGTTTCCTGACCCACAGAAAATGCTGAGGTAGTAAATTTTACCTGATATTTTAAGTCACTAACTTTTGGGATAATTTGTGAGGTAGCAACAGGTAATCAATACAAATGGCATCATAGCAATATATACATTGTCACACTGTCATTAACACTGTCTAATGTCATTTCTTAATTTTGATATTTTGGTAGATAAAAAATGTTTTATTTTCAAGGCTGGGTACTTTTATGATTACCTATATAGTTGAATATCTTCCTGTATACTTAATAAACAGCTCGTTTTGTTTTTATATTTGCTAAGTGTTTGTGTATTTTTAACATTTTTCCTTTGGTAATGCAGTATTTTGTTTAGTTTTGCTTGATTTCTTGGCAGTTTAATTTCACAACATGTTGTAAGATGAAGATTAAAATAGATGCTGCTACAAGTTAAACAATCATATGAACAATATTTACTTAGCAATATTTCCACTGATTTGTCATGCATTTTAAATGATATACTAAGTTTTTATAAGCCCTTTTTCTTAGGTACCCATTTGATTTCATTGACTTTTTTAACTATTATGACAACAGTATTATTTATAATTATTTTAATTTTATAAATGTTTTAATATATGAGAAAGTTTGTCTGTCTATATACTTCTTTCACTAAACTTTCTGTTATGTTTTCTATTTGCTTTTCCATACAGCCTTTAGAATAATGTTGCCTATGTTCTAAAAACACATATAAATATCTATGCTTTTATACATCCCATTCCACATTCTCTCCTTTCCATGTGATGTTGACAGTCCTCCATAGAGAACTGGATTTTATGTTCCCTCCTCTTGTATCTGGGGGTGGGGGACTGTGGCTATGATGGAAGTGGTATATGACTTCTGAGTTTAGGTTTAAAAGCCAATCAAGCTTCTTTCTGGTGTTCTCTCTCTCTCTCTCTCTCTCTCTCTCTCTCTCTCCTTTTTCAACATATGTATCTTGGAATCCCTGAGTCCACAGCTAAGAGATCACATGGGGAGACATAAAAGATGAGAAGACGCCCTGCTGTTTGGGTCTTTTCAACCCAAGTACTAGGTATACAAGTAAAAAATAATACCAGCCCCCAGTTCTCATGCCTCCCTACCTGACACTGAAATGGGGCAGAGACAAGCTGTACCCAGACAGCATTGCCCAGATTGCAGATTGAGAGAAAAATAATTATTGTTCTCATTCTGAACAACTAAGTTTTGGGGTGTCTTTTTATGTAACCATGATACTCAAAGCACCCAACTTGTATTTTGTTTGGTGTTTATTATATTTATTTTTGCAATAATTAGGAAATAATTAACAGAAAGTTGTTTCATAGAACTCCAGCAAAAGCATTAGAGATATCATATAAGGTGAGAACTAAACCAGTCACAAACACCAATGACATCTGCTCAATAGCCATTCTCCTTTTCTTCCTTGTTAAGATAACTCTGATATTTTCAGAGATCGGAACTTTTCTATGTCACCTTGTTCTGCATAAAATGCACATCCCTGGTAAACCACTGCAGATTCAGGGAATGAATCTGCCTTTGCTCAATTAATTATGGTCATTGTATTCCCTTTTCCTGCTTAGAAATAGTTATATGATCCAAATCTGGCCAATGAGACATAATGTCAAGTTTGTCTAGGGAAGTTTTTAGGGATATTTTCTTAGCTAATAAAAATAGATAAAAGGAAGTATTATCTCATTTTTTTTTTCCTACTACTAGACATTGATGTGAATGAGGATGTGATGGCTGGATCCACCTTAAGATATTGAGAAAATCACTCAACTGGGGGTAACAGAACAAAAAAAACAGAAGGCATTGTATTAAGGCATCCTTAATATAACAGTGTTTATTGAACCATAGAATTGAACAAACCCATGTCACTTACCTCCAGATTTTTTATTAAATGACACCATAAATTCCATATTATTTGAGAAGATGAATTTTATTGGGATTTTCTGTTGTTTACTGCTGAAAGCAAACTAATTGATACAGGTGAGTTACTTCTTCACATTTTCTCCTAGTCAATTATTTATCGCCCTGTATATTACTAGGATGAAGAGCAAGTTCTGTGTATTCTTACATTCCTACTGTTCATCCCAATGCCTAACACATAGTAGTCAACAATTTGTGGAATGATTATCACTGCCTCTTTCTCCAACTCCAAGGTGATCTCACAGCATCTCCCAGCAATATGTCCATAATGCAGTATAACATGCTGGTTAATGAATATGGTCTTGAGTCAGACATGCATTTGAATCTCTTATCTGATATTTTCTAGCTTATCAATTTGATAAGAGTTACTTATTGTTTTTTGGCTCTTAAGTAAACCAGATCTCAATTACAAATAACTCTTATTTCAAAAGGAATTTTTTAGTCACAAAATAAGAAGTCTAGAAGTAACATCGTTGAATAATTCCGGGGTTCAATGGTCCAGGTTCTTTCTACTGTTTACATTCTTCCATATTCAGCAGATCCTCTCCTTTAGCAGGCATAGTTCTAGGTGCTCAAGAAATATTAGTAAAACAGACACAGAACCCCTGCTCTTGTGGAACTTGCATTGTTGCCAGAGGGGAAAGCTATAAAGGAGTATAATAGATTATAAAATATATAAATAATAAATAGATGATAATGTATAATAAATAATAAATATAATAAAAGGAAATCATATGGTACACTAAAAAGCAATGAGTTTTACGGCGAAAAATAGAACAGAGAATTAGAAGTTGGGGGGTAGCTTGAGGGCTTCATCTTGAGGTTCATTCATCTTCACAAGATGCTGATGGCAGATGGTCTTACATCTACACAACATCCAAAGTCTTGAAGACAGAGTATTGCTTTTGTTTGTTTCTTTTAAAAAGGTAGACTATTTTCCCATAAGTTATGCAGCAAAAATATCCCTAACTGTTCTTTCAGAGATATGTGTCCAATCTTACCTCTCAATCAATCACAAGGGGGACAGAAAGACTGTACCAGAGCGAGATTGCTTAAAGTCAGACCCTGGAACTGGACAAGCACTGAGACTCTCCAGACATTGTCATGCTTGAAAGAAATGTATATTCTTTGCAAGTTTATACGGGAACAGTAAGGAGTGGCAATTGGGTAGTTAAACAAAAGCACCCTCCATAGCAAATTACTCAGTCTTCTAAAGCCTTAGTTTCCTTTTCTACAAGATAGAGAAAATAATAGTATCCATTTTGTTGAATTGCTGAGAAGATAATGCATAAAAAGTACTTAGTCAGGGGTCCAGCATATTGTGAGACTTTAATAAATGACAGTTATCCTCATGGTCATTATTATTGTTATTATTAACAGTCGTCACAATACCCAGCAAATACTTTGGGGTATATATTAATTGTGATGCGTTAAAGTAAAAGGGGAAATTGGAGGACTAAGTGACGCATTAAATATATATAATGGTCCCTTGTGATAGAATCTCAGATCTGCACATTAACTTCAACACAGCTGTAACAGTATTAATTAAATTCTATCCTTTAACATGTAAACAGCTTTTTAAGTATACATCTACCATCAGATTCTCCTAGTATCCTTATTGCTCCCTGTAGGCATACTTCAGACATCTCTAGTAGTCTCCAAGACGGTTTTTCATGCTGTACTTTAAGATCAGCAGGGGTCCAGTGAAGTTATTGTTGCTTCCTTGGAAATAACATGACTTGGAATCATCTTCCTTCTGAATAATACATGCAGCACATAAATACGAAAGCTTCTTTCATCTAGTTCATTTAAGATACCAAGAAATATATTGAAAATCCAAATCATACTTTTGTTTTCCTAAGGAATGAGTGTGACATTATTCTGTTATTTTGGTGATGACTAACATTATAGGCTAATTTTCCTTATTATTTACTTTTCTTGAGAGAAGTGGGAACTTTTCCTCTGATTCCAGAATATTTTCAATGTTTCAAAATCTCCAAGTATTCAACATATGGACGATTATAAATAAACAAATTTAGACATAGAAATAGGTAAATGTGAAGAAATCTGTATATTTATCTCACATTAATCATGAACTTAAATTAGCAACCTTCTAAAAGCAATGATAGAAAAAGAGGGCTTTCCTATCACATCACATATAGGTACTGATTGCCTACTCTGCATATGTTCTTTACATTTATATTTTTTATTCTATTCTTACAGCAACCCTTGTAGGTGAATATTATTTTCATTATTCAATGAAGAAATATAGCTCAAAGAGTCTAAGTAATGTGCTAAGAGGACACATTTAGTGAACAGGGGAAATAAACTTTATCCTGTCAATTTAAAGAAATGCAACTTACGAATTTAGAAGAGGAGACTTTATTTCTGTCAAGTTAAAAACATACAATTTATAAATTTAGAAGAGGAGATTTTATCAATAAGAGTTGCAGCCTACAGCCATTCTGACAGGCTGGGAAGCATAGACTCTGACCAGAAACTCAAAACAGATACTTCAAGGCAGGGGCAAAGGGAACAGGATTATGTTAAGTGGGGTGACCAAATATACATCTTCAGTAAGCTACAGAAGGAGTCATGAATATTTATGAAAGGAGAAACATGTACATGCACAATGGAGCTCCCTGTGTCTCTATGTTCAAAAAACGGTGGTGATCTGAAGGTGTTTTTGGCCTTCTGATATCAAAAGGTAAAGCAGAAGACATGAAAACCCTCACTGTGCATTCTCTGCAGACTGGCCGGAACAGTAGTGGTCAATGGTCACTTATCAGGCAAAAAAGGAAAGGTAACATCAGGTGGTAGGTTGAAATCAGTGGTGGAGTTTTTCAGGACAGCTGGTTTCTATTAGGCCCTTAGGGAAGAAAGTCTAATTATGGTTAGCGAAGGAGGTAGTCTGACTCCCTCATCCCATCATGGCCAAGAATTCAGTTTTCAGGGTTATTCTGCGGTCTTCTTGCCTAAGAGATGGTTCATTCAGTCAGTTGGGTGGTTTAGAATTTCATTTTTAGTTTACAAATCTCAGGTCTTGACTATAAGATTTTTGCCTGATCCATCACATAGCTTAGTCCACAAATCATCTGTATTGTCAAATATGGATTTTCAAGTATGTATGTTTCTTTTTTTTTCTGTTATGTACAATATTTTGTGATCTTTTTCTATAGTGGTGTGATTTGCTAGTGTTTTGAATCTGTAAACCAAAAAGTATCTGAGACAAATCTCAATCAGTTTAGAAGTTTATTTTTCCAAGGTTAGGGACATGTCTATGACACAGCCTCTGGAGATCCTGAGAATATGTGCCCAAGATGGTCAGGTTACAGCTTTATTTTATACATTTTAGGGAGGCATAAGACATCAATCAACATATGTAAAATGTACATTGGTTCGGTCTGGAAAGGCAGGATAACTTGCAGTAGAGGCTTCCAGGTCATAGGTGGATTCAAAGATATTCTGATGGCAATTGGTGAAAGATTTTATCTACAGACCTGGAATCGAAATGTTCGTGTTGAAATAAGAGGTTGTAGAGACCAAGGTTCTTATTATGCAGGCAAAGCCTCCAGGTAGCAAGTTTCAGAGAGAATAGATTGTAAATGTTTCTTATTAGACTTAAAAAGGTGACAGACTCTTAGTTAATCCTCTCCTGGGTAAGGAAAAGACCTAGAAAGGAAAGGAGATTCTCCATAGAATGTATTTCCCCCATAAGAGACAGCTTTGCAGGGCCATTTCAAAATATGCTACAGAAATATATTTGGGGGTAAAATACTTTTATTTCTTTCAGGGTCTGCTATCTGTTATTGCGTATCTTATTGCTACAAAGAGTCAGGTTTGTCCCTCTTGAGATCTCTGTTTTAATGTTAATGCTGATCATTTGTGCCTGAATTCCAAAGGAAGAAGGTTATGATACGGCATGTCCGATCCCCCTTCGCATCATAACCTGAACTCACGTTTTGAGTTAACTCTGGAATGCCCTTGGCCAAGAGGAGTAGTCCATTCAGTTGGTTGGGGGCTTAGAATTTTATTTTTGGATTACAATTCTTTAAGAAAATTAAGCAATTTTTTGAAGTACCAACAATAGAACCTTATTTAGCCATCTTGACTTGACACCACTACCCATGAGAGCTCATTTTTCCCATGAAATATTCCACCTGCGTATTTCACCTGAGGAGTCAGGCAGGGTCAGTGAAATAATTCTTCTTTGTCAAGTAATTCTTATTACCTAGTTTAAATTCTTCCCAGAACATTGCTGGGAAAACATTTTGTCTTGCTCAAGATTTACTTTTTTTTTCTTAATCTTCAAGGTTTGTTCTTTTTTGTGCCAGGAATGTAGGAAACCCCAAATCCCAGTTTCCTCCAGGTGGCTACAATCCATCTATTATATTTAATAAACTATTTAATTTTTTTTACCTCACAGGTTTCTTTTTATTTTCAGATGGTGAAATTTAGGCAACCCTGCTTTGTATATTTTTATTATTATTTAAACATATACAACTTACTTAAATCTAGTAATTAGTTTTATCTTTTATAATTTACTTTTATCTTTTCTTGTGTATGTTTTCTTCCTACGTGAGCAACCACTGAAATAAATCTGTAAATTTTGTATTTTTGGAGGTCTGGAGGCTGCTACTGCCTATATTCAAGAATAATGTCTCAAGGAAACGATCTGGAAGCCTTTATAGAAATAGCATTCTAAAAACATAGCAAAGACTATGCCTTATTTAGGAGCTACAAGAATGACATCCTCTTTAACAATCTAATATCATTGTCAATTAGGCACTTTTTGGGGGATGAGGGGAATTTACTTAGGTTATTTAGGTTTATAAGCCTCTAGGCAATACCTCTACTTGTTTGTTAACCATATTGTCAATACTTAACAAATAATACAATTGGGCATTTTTTAAATGCATAAACACTTTTACATCAGTAGGGGAAAATGAAATTCTGTATGTATTCTACTTTTCTGTTTTTATTCTCAAACATTGCTTGGAGAGCAAAGTGAAAGAAGGGAGGTGATGGTGACAGATGTTTGTCTACATTTGGAAGATCTCTATAATTAAATTTGTCTTTGGGTCTTGATCATAAAAAAATCTAAAGTCCTGTGGACAGTAGAGGCTATGTTTTGTTGCTTCACAAAACTTTTCCAAGGATTGCAATTATATTTCAGAAAATGGAACAAATCATCTTAGATAGGGATATGCTTCTTATTCCAAAGACCTTAAAGTTTGAAGTGAATATAATTCCTGAAAAATTAAGTTCCAATATTCTCTCATTGATATGGTGACCTAATTTTTCCTTCTGCATGTTTTCCACAATGAAGGAAATCTATGAAATTTGAAGCCTGTATCGTATTTTATCATGATACTTAATGCAAATATAAAGATTCTGGGAATCTTTTCTCAGAAAATTTAATTTACTGCTGGGTTATACAATCTAGTTACAAACAGAAACCATCTAAATTTTTAAGTAATCAATGAGGCTGATGTTTTATTAATAGCTGTTAATCAGAAATTTGTGTAATAGCAATATGTCTCTCTTTGCAGACAAATAGGTTGCAAATAGGTTTTATTTTTGTCATTTTTCAAAAGCAATTGGATTTTCAAAAAACAACTGCTCTTTGTTTAGAGTCACTGTATTGAGCAAGGTTTGTGCAAAAATAAGTGAATAGCTATGCAGAAATACATGGTTTCTGTTCTTTTTCTTCTATACTGTATTATCCCTCCAATCAAATATGAGAAAACAATTTTTAAAGAAAAGTAAATGTTTTAACTGTGTCATTCGTTTATTTCATAGTTTCAATTCTGGAGTATAAACATGAACCAATCTTAGTTTCTCCAACAACTCACTCCCCAACTCTTCTGTGTTAAATCCCCTTTTCTAATTCTTTAACACATCTTAAGTCTGCACTAACTTTAACTGTTTGAATTGAGTTCTCAAAACTTGGTCTCTTGTCTCCATCTCTGGTCATAGAAAACCACACTTTTGACTTGTGGCTTGAAGGTTTTCTATCTTTCCCAGGCATTGACTTCCAGACTTTACTGCCTGAGTGTGGGAAGATATGGGCTGTGGTGGTCATCTCACCCTGCCAGAAAAAGCCGGGGGGGAGGCTGGGAGGTGACCCTGTTCTCATTCAGCTTCTCCAGTGCCCCTGGGAGCCCTGCTGATACAATGGTCTCCAAATTTGCCCAGTTCTTTTATATGCTTCTATAGAAACATTTCTTTCTCAATGAAGCTATACCTATTCCAATAAGTGAGAGTTAATTGGGCCACAGATTGCAAACATTAAACCATTAAAGATAGGCCATGACTGCCAAACTTCAATGAAAGTAGTTCTGTGCTCCAGAGAAAACAGCTTGAATAACTTCTAATGAAAAGTATTGCTGTGCTTTTTAGAAGGAACTTCAAATATACGAGGGTAATTCTGATGGAGCAATCTGAACATAAGGTCATTCTAGAACAATACATAGAACAAATAGAACACCAGTAAATGCCATTAAGATCACAAATTCTTTTGCTGTTATGTTAATTAATGCATTTCATGGATGCAATCTCATGGTTGAGTATCGGGTGATCCCACCCCCAATAATTTAACATGAGTCCTTTTATATTTTCCCTAAGTGTCAGCCGGTCTCAGAAATAAAGGGAAAGAGCACAAAAGAGAGAAATTTTAAAGCTGGGTATCCAGGGGAGACATCACATGTCACCAAGTTCCATGATGCCCCACAAGCCGCAAAAACAGCAAGTTTTTATTAGTGATTTTCAAAAGAGGAGGGAGTGTACAAATAGGGTGTGGGTCACAGAGATCACATGCTTCACAAGGCAATAAAATATTACAAGGCAAATGGAGGTGGGGCAAGATCACAGGACCAGGGTGAAATTAAAATTGCTAATGAAGTTTCTGGCACACATTGTCACTGATAACATTTTATCAGGAGACAGGGTTTGAGAGCAGACAACCAGTCTCACCAAAATTTATTAGGTGTGAATTTCCTAATCCTAATAGGCCTGGGAGCTCTAAGGGAGACCAGGGCTTATTTCATCCATTATCTACAACAGTAAAAGACAGACGTCCCCAGAGTGGCCATTTTAGAGACCTCCCCCTAGGAACACATTCTCTTTTGCAGGGATGTTCCTTGCTGAGAAAAAGAATTCAGCAATATCTCTCCTATTTGGTTTTGAAAGAAGAGAAATGTGGCTCTGTACTACCTGGCTCTCAGGCAGCCAGACTTAATGGTTATCTCCCTTGTTTCCTGAACATCGCTGTTAACCTGTTCTCTTTTCAAAGTGCCCAGATTTCATATTGTTTAAACAATTTGTGCAGTTAACACAATCATCACAGGGTCCTGAGGCGACATACATCCTCAGCTTACAAAGATGACAAGATGAAGAGATTAAAGTAAGACAGGCATAGGAAATCACAAGAGTATTGATTGGGGAAATGATAAGTGTCCATGAAATCTTCAGAATTTATGTTCAGAGATTGCAGCAAAGACAGGCATAAGAAATTATAAAAGTGTTATTTTGGGGAACTAATAAATGTCCATGATATCTTCACAATTTATGTTCTTCTGCCATGGCTTCAGCCGGTCCCTCCGTTCAGGGTCCCTGACTTCCCGCAGCAGTTGAGGAACTTCAATTAAGAGTAAAATCTGAATGGTGAAGAATTTTAGGTGAGATTTGCAGTGGTTTATAGGTGATAAAAGAAAGCCTGATAAACAGATTTATTTGCATGTCATCTTTTGGTTTTTGTAATTGAATAGCAATGTACGCCTCTGTGTAGTTTTATGCAATAAAACAGAATACTACTACACAATTAAATGATCTGAATGAATATTTAGTTGAAGTGCCTTGCAAGAACAGAGGAGCTTACAAGACAATTATGCAGCACTACCTTCTGCAATGTTATAAAGGAAAAAAAAAAAACACTAAATTACTACAAAAATTTACCTCTGTAACTCCTTTTTTAAAAATGACATATATCTTGTAGGCATATCTAAAAACTTCTCTCCTTGCACAGAGAAAGTTTATTGTTGATGTCACAAGAAATTATGGGTTAAATGCTTTGGAGTGACCTTGAACATGAGAGGCACTATAATGGCCATGCATTTGATTTGTGATTTGACTGAGATGACCATGACAGGGTGCCACAAAGTGCCCGTAAGCTTAGCACAAGCTTTCTAGATCCCTCACCCAAAAAGCATTAAGTCTGAGACTGCAAGTTAAGCTGGATAATGGGGAAAGCAAACCAATTATATAAGGAAAGATGGAAAAAAAGATTGGCTGAGGGCAGCACAACCCACTTGGACCAAAAGATAACCTTCAGCAGATAAGTAATTGATTAGGATAATAGACAAGGAAGATGGGAGAGCCTGAGACCTTCTATCTTTGTGGAGATACTGCATTATCTCTAGTCTGCCTAATACTGAATTTATTTTATATGATAGAATATCTTTTAAACCATTGTTTTGGGGCTTTTCTGTGATATATAACCCAGCCTAATGCAAACTGACACACAAATTTTAGTTTAGAACTTATGAGCATAGCAATTGGAACATAAGATTATACCAGATAGCTCTGTTCTCATGAAATTTTCTACACAATGGGAAACATAAGTAATACTAAATTTAAGTAATAATAATAGTAATAGAATGTTAAAATGTTATGATAAAGGACTTCCCTTAGAACTTTGAGTACATAGAGCAGGAGCGTTAAATACATCAAGTTGAGCAAAGGTCTCCCTGAGGAAAACGTGATGGGTTTATGCATTACTGTGTTTAAGACAATAGATTTTTAATGTTTAATATTTAATGCTGATATTCACGTATTTGGACAATGTTCATGACCAATAACGCAGGAGAAAAGCAGTTTGTTTTAATATCTCTTGCAATGAATTACATTCATCTATCAATCACCATCAAGCACTCCTTCTCCAGACTCTTTTCTCTACATGCAGTTTATTTTTAATTTAATTTTTTGAGACGGAGTCTCTCTCTGTCGCCCAGGCTGGAGTGCAGTGGCAAGATCTCCGCTCACTGCAAGCTCCACCTTCCGGGTTCATGCCCTTCTCCCGCCTACAGGTGCCTGCCATCATGCCTGGCTAAGTTTTATATTTTTAGTAGAGACAGGATTTTACCATGTTAACCAGGATGGTCTTGATCTCCTGACCTCGTAATCTGCCCGCCTTGGTGCCCCAAAGTGCTGGGATTACAGGCGTGAGCCACTGTGCCCGGCCACTACATGCAGTTTATGTTTGTGATTACACACTATCATAGATTACTGTCCTTAGAAGGTAGTCTTTCAGAAACACATTCTAAACAAAACTACTGAGTTTTGATGTTATACACAAGAAGAGTAGTAACATGCTTTCCTCCTGGGGTGCCTTTTGAGATGCCTAGAAATCATTTTTCCTAAGCACATATGGACAGATGTACTTTTCAAACACAAGACTCCTATATGGCACAAGTAGATTAGTTTAGAGCCAGTGCTGATTCAAAAAGTGCTTCAAGGAAGGATAAATATGCTTCCAGAAAATTCCCTTTTAAAGAGTATGCTTCTAGAAAAGAAAATGGCATTAAGAAATCTTTTCAGAACAAATACCATATCCCAAAGCTTATTTTAGGAATAAAAATTCTCTTTGGTTAAGAAATGATCTCATCTTTGTTTCTAGAATAATGTGCAATGGTTAGGTAATAGTACCATTTCTTAATGGGCCATCTGATGTTTTAGTTTGTACATATGATTAATCATTTTTTGGTCTCCTGTAATTATATGATTAATGGAGATAAAATTTCCTCTGTGTGTTTAAAATACTAAAGGACATTAAGGCTGTTAGCCTAAGAAAATGGCGAGTCCTACTTTATAGTAGCATAGGACAGTTAGTGTAGTGTAGTGAGCTATGTTCACCTTTAACTGAAATACTGAGACACAGGGTATAGTTATTTTTTCCTGCTTACAGTTTTAATTTTACATCTGAATAAAATGGAAACAATCAGGTGACATATTTTTCTTCCCTATAAAAGAGAGAATTACAGTTCCCTAAAATCAATAGCTGTCAGTCAAGGCCTAGACATAGTGTGATGTGCATGAATAATTAAAGACTGATTTGTTAACCGTGCAGAAGTGAAGTTAGCCATGCAAAGAGACACATTGTCAATTCCCAGCAATTTACTATGTTTTTGAAAACCGCAGGCAGCAATTTACAGAAAAGATTAGGCCAGTTACTGTACACATGTGACATTTTCTTGATTTAAGATGTCAATCTAAAAAGCTGTAAACTGACACCTGGAGTTTGGAATGAGGTTATAAAGTTTACCAAGAGCTGCTTTTTGCTGAAAATGTCTATGTTTCTGCTCTGGGAGACCCCTGAATGCACACCCCTGCTGGGGCTAACCATGTGTATGCAAATGAGCCCTGTCACAGAAGGGTGACACACCTTCTCTCGGGACCATTAAGTACCTACCTTTGCATCATTCACTGCTCAAATGCACTTGGCATCCATAAGAAAGCATGCCCATGGGCTTTTATTTCTTAGGGCTGATATTATTAGAACAAAAGCACTGTGAATGCATTTTAATAGTCCCAAACCATCCCAGTAGATATAGTGACTTTAATCTTGCATCAGGATTCCTATTTTTTAGTTGCTCTTGTAAAGAATATGGTATGAGCAAAGTGAAACATCACCATTGAATAGTGCAGTAATAATTGCTGCAGGCAAGATCCACTGATGAGTGCTAAAATTAATGGGTCAGTCTTTAAGGAGAAACAGGTTATCTGTATAGCCTCAAAGTATCTTCCTCAAGATATTTATTAATTACTCTATTGGTTTTACACATGTCCCCAGATTATTTGATATTCCCTTCTTCCAGAAGGTGAAACTTAATTCTGCTTCCTCTCCCTGTTGCTGGATTTAGTGACTTGCTTCCAAAGAATAGAGCACGTAAAGGGAAAATGGTAACTTTCCCATAGAGAAACCTGACATACGGTGCTCTATGTAGGGGATCAAGATTAGCATCATCTAGAGTAAGTCATGTTGAGATCATGTACGCAAAATATGACGTTATAGGTAGAGGATTTCCCTTCTAAAATATCTTTCCCAAAACTCATAATCTCAGTCTAATCTAAGGAAAAATCAGAAAAAAATCGAAATGAAAACATTCTACAGAGTATCTGTCCAGCATTCTTCAAAGTTTCTATGCCAAGTTCATGAAAACTAGGGAAACACAAAAGATTGTCACAGATTGGAGATGCGACAAAGTTGACTAAATGAAACTTGGTGTTCTGGGTTGAATTCTGGAACAACAACAACAACAAAAACAAAAATAGGCTTTAGTGGAAAAATTAGTGAAATACAAATACAGTTTCTGGCTTAATTAATAGTAGCATGGATATGAAAGTTGCTAACAGTAGGAGAAGCTGGGTGAAGGGTGTATGGGAATGCTCTGCACTGTCTTTGTAACTTCTATGTGTATCTAAACTGTTTCAATACCAAAAGGTTTTTTTTTAAAAAAAAAAAAAGAAAATAAAATGTTCAATGGACGATATGGGTTGAATTGTGTCTCCCCAAAAGACACGTTGAGCCCTAACCCCCATACCTCATAATGTAAACTTATTTGGAAATAGTGTCTTTGCAGATGTAATTAGTTAATAAGAGGAGGTCATACTGGAATAGGGTGAAGCCTTAATCCAATATGGCTGGTGTCTTCATGAGAAGACGCAGGCATGCACGGGAAGAGCACCACATGACACGGGAGGCAGAGACTGAAGTGCTGCATCTACAAGCCAAGAACACCAAGGACTGCCAGCCTCCACTGGAAACGAGGGAGAAGAAAAAGGTTGCCTTCTTGCAGAATTCAGAGGGAGAACAACTCTGCTAAAACCTTGACTTTAGACTTTGGACTCCATAATTGTAAGACTGTTTTCTGTTGCTTTAAGCTGCCCTATCTGCTGCTTTGATGTAACTTTGTCACACTAGAAAACTAATACAATTGAAAACTAAACTTCCATCCTATCCACTATTTTTCGTTATTATGAGCCATTTAAATATGTCTTTTATTGATATTGAAGTTAAAAACAAATTCTTTTTCCTTGAATTTTAGAGGAAACTACATAAAGCGACATTTCCAGTAAAAATTGTAAACTTCAAGATGTCCTGAAAAACAGTGGCTACTCAAAGAGAATCTATGGTACAAAGAGTCCATAATTCAAATGCAATGGTATATAGTGTGTGGTTGATAATTTCTCTGTGCTTTACAAAAAAATAATAAACTTAGTGTATATTTCTAAATGTATTCTCAGTGTTTACATTAATTTATTAAACCCTTCAACATTTTCCTGGAAGTCCAAACTTTATAAACCAGGGTTCCTCTTGTAATTCTTATTCTGAGATTGCATATGCCAATAGTCATCATAAAATACAAGTTGAAGCTTTGTTTTCCATATGAGAAACTAGACAACATTTCCTTTTTGTTTAGCAATAAAGTAACTCTGAAGAGTGATTCTAATATCTTCTTCTGTCTTATGCAGTTTAATGTTTCCATCATTTTTCTCTGTATTTTTTCTCAAAGGGAGAAGAACAAAAACTTTAATAAATTATTTTCTTATTTTTTATCTCAAAATTTCAAGGGTAAAATGTAAAATGGTAGAAGTCAACACTGAAGTGGTTTGTGAATAGAAATTATTAATAGACCATTGCCCTGACTCTATTAAGGATTTTTTTTTCTTTTTCAATAAGTGGCTTTTTTTTTCTCATTTCCAGTGGAGTTGGAAATGAGTGACTCTTGTTTGTTGAAAGCCAATCATCAAAGTTAACATTCCCCTGGACAACATATAAGATGGATCACATCCCCAGATAGGTGAAGAGGCCCCAAACAGTTTCTCAGATTACAGGCATGAAGGCTACCAACAGTTAGGGAAGAGCATGAGCTTAGGCGCCTGAGTCTCCTGTCTCCAAGTCCTCACTCTACTGCCTACTAGCGGGTGACTGAGCAAGTTATCTAACATCTCTGAGCCTCAATGTGTAATTCATTATTTCAGGATAAAGTACATTACATAGTAAACCTCTGTGGTTCTCATCTGTCAATAGTTTAGAAATGAATACTAAAATCATTTCAGAGAATATACACTCCTACTCTTCTTACTCTCCATCGCTTTGATGATTTCTTCTTCATTTCTATTACTAATTTCACCTTTCACTATTTCAAGGAAATGAACTCCCTAATCAATGCTAGGCTTTCTTCATTGGGAACGTCATATTTACAGATGGAGATTTCACATACAAAAAGTCAAATCTATGTCAGTTCTGGCTCATCTCTGAAGTCCCATATTTCTTGCAATGGGCAAAATAATAATGTTTGAACTGCTTGTCATCAACAAAAATGAAGTGCACACTTACATCATCTCCCTCCTTGCTGTGGACCGTCTTCCCTCCGCTGTTGGACAGTTTGAATAAACTGCGAATTCCTTGAGAACAGAAACCCTGTCATTTTCACCTTTATTCCTAGGGCCTGGGCAAAGGGTATGTGTTAGTCCATTTGCACTGCTCTGAAGGAATACCTGAAGCCGGGTAATTTATAGAGAAAAGAGGTTTATTTGGCTCACAGTTCTGCAGACTGTACAAGAAGTATGACATTGGTGCCTGCATCTGGTGAAGCCCTCAGACTGCTTCCACAAGTGGTGAAAAGCAAAGGGTTGCCAGTGTGTGCAGATCTTTTTGACATACATTTTTCTTTTCTTTGTGTAGATGCCAAGATTTCAACACAAAACTTGGCAGAGCCAAATAAATTATATCCAAACCATAGCACTGCATAATATATAGTAGATGATCAGTAAATAGTTGTAGAATATGTAAGTAAATGAATGATTGAAGAATGCAAAAGTTTTTTTCAGATTGGAAAGGTAAACTACAGTGGAAAGAGATAGGAAATCAAAGTAATAAGTGTTGTCACTAGTTGCCTGCCAGGCCCTTGCATATATTATTTCTAATCTGTACAGCTGCCTCACTGGGTAGGTGTCAGTGGCTGCAGGAGAGAGGGACACTGCACATAACAGGGAGGAATAGTGAGCCAGAGGGCAGTCCATGAAATGCCTGGTGCAGTCATGCCCGTGGCCCCTTGGGAACGAAGCCGCCAAAAGTTCAGCTCATCTTTGAGCACAGCTGCCATGCTCTCTGCCATGGACACCTTCAACGGCAGCCACGTGCTTGGAGGCTTCAGTGCCTAGCCCAGAGGCAGCCACACAGGGATACTGGCAGACCCCCGCCTGGGAGAAAGCCCAACAGACCTGTGCTTATCTCCTGGAGGAGTCAAGAATATGGAGAGGGCAGGCATCCTTCTAGGAGACACCTGTCATTCCTGGTGACCTCCCGACTTCTCTATTCCTTTATGTCTGAGAGAGCACAACTAATATAGGCAAGAGGGGTGGGAGGGCTTTGCATTCACTTTTGAAGTTGGGACTCTTATCCCTCTTCTCTCAAAATAAAAATGTAGGATGGATTAAGCTACCCATGTTCAACTTAACTGAAGTCAAGAACTTGGAATTACCTGTCTGTGCTTTCCCTCATCTCTCTAAAATAAAAGAGGTGACCCATGGTGGGAGACATGCCAGGGACAGTGCAGAGAGAAGGGACAAAGGTAGGAAGAAATAAGACCTGGACATCTTAGTTTTGTCAAACATCTTTAAAATTTCCTACAGAGGAGGAGTGAAAAAGAGAGAGAAATGAAAGGATGAGCAAAATGAAAACACAAGCAAGAACCGAAGGGCTGCTCTAATGGCCTGTGACAGCATGACAAATATATTAGAATGAAGGAGATAGAGAAGGAAAAAGTAGAGAAAGGAGAAGAGGGAATGTGGAAGGAAGGACGAAGGAAGGAATCCCAGGTGTTGTTCTTTGTTGGAGACTCAGGGAGCCTAAAAGACAGAAAACTCAGAATTCAGATACAGATTACACAACTGGTGAGAAATTCTGGTTCAGATTGGGAGGAATTTGTACTGCCTCAAAAGTGGGAATCTTGGGAGGATAAAAATAATCCTCCAGAGGCCTACATCTGGAGATGAAAGAAGAACATAAAGATGAGACTATCTTACAAAGATATTTTAACACTTTATATGCCTTGTAGGTTATACACCATGAAATTGTGCCATTGTGTCATCAGAGTTATATATAGTTTATTCTACATTAATTTTTATTCTAAGATTTGCACAAATTGTTTTTAAAAATTTTTCACATTTGAAGTAAATTTGAGGATACCAAAATACAAAGTTTGACATATAGAAGCCAGTGTCACAGACTTAGGGTACTCCCAGGTGGTGACCACAGGAACTTGCCTCTATCCAAAGAAGGTAGGGTAGTTTTAGATTTGGGAGCTGTCTTAGGATAATTTTATCATATTTGCAATATTAATCTTTTAGTGATATGAATTGGAGATAAAATTGCAACAGAAATCATATGGTAGTGTGCATAAGTACACCCCAAAGGAAATAGGTGAGTAAAGTCCTATCCTCAGTTTAGTGTAAAATAGACCTACCTACACATATCATATGCCCTGTATTCATTCCCTAGGGCTACTGTTACAAATCACCACAAAGTGGGCAGCTCAAGACAATAGAAATTTATTCTCTCACAGTTCTGGAGGCCAAAAGTCTGAAATCAAGCTATCAGCAAGGCCACACTCTTTCCCAAGGTTCTAAAAAAGAGTCCATTCCTTGTCTCGTCCAGCTTCTGGCAGTTCCGGCCATTTCTTGGTCAATCTCTGCCTCCTCTTTGTGTCTTTATGCCTCAAATGTCTTCTGCCTTTCTCTCATAAAGGCACTTGTCACTGGATTTAGGGCCCATCTGGATATTCCAGGATGATCTCATCTCGGGACCCTTAACCTAATAACATCTGCAGTGATGCTTTTTCCAAATGTGGTCCCATTTACAGGCTCTGAGTGGAGAATCTTTGGGGAGGGGAAGCACCATTCAGCCCACTGCTTGTACCAAGTTAAGAATCCACCCAATCAATAAGGCGATGCAGAGTTTTTAGATTGCAGATTTTTAAAATGTTGGTTTTTAATTTTTATTTTGTTTTCCTCTTAAGCCCCAAAAAGTTGGAGGTTAGAAATTGTGATTGGGAATGCCAAGTTTTCAATTCTATTAGTAGTTGACACATATGCGGTACCTACTTCACAATTATGACATATCTGTCCCCCAAATATTCTATAGCAATATATCATCATGTGAGTTTCTTGAGAAAATCTCAAGAAAAAAGAAATACAGGACTTAATGTATTTCAAAAATTCCAAAGACCTTAAATAGTTCAGCCTTTACAGTGACGCAAGAACACCCCTGCACACACCCTGACACACAGGTACCACCATACACCTGCATTGCCTACTACGATTCCCTGCCCAAGTAGGACTAGAGTAAACAAATATCTTCCTACCCTTGAAAATGAAACGTGCAGTAGCACAGACCAGCTTTTAAAATATAAATTTCTCAGAAATTTAGAAAAGTCACATCCTCAGCAATTCTAAGAAAAATGTGTCAGCCTGAATATAAAACCCTCTCTTTGAAACTAATAAGACATTTGAGTACATGTAAATTGTAGTTGCCTGTGTGACAGTATTTCAGTTGGTATCCGTCAGTAACTCCATTGTCACTGATTGAATCATTTTTTCTCCTCCGGGCCCTTTCTCATACACTAGAATGCATTTATGAAAGTGTGGTTGACAAGTCCTACAGAAATACATTATTTATAAGTTTTCCAGTGCATTGATTTTTTAAATAGGAGGAAACCATGCCGTGGCGTAAATTCTGCTACAAAAAACTACATGACAGAACTAAGTATGTTTAATTAATCTTAAATTCATATATTATAATGACAGTAAAATCATTATTATTGTTGGTAAATTACGCAATTGTTAGCAAATCTCATTGATGCGTTTTGAGTAAACACAGGACTATACACTCTCATTTTTTTAAGAAAATTTGATTTGTAATGAAGTCTCTTCATTTTTACAAATTTTATTTTTATATACACCAACAAAAATCAAGTTCTTTTAAAAAATTAAATAAAATTCAGTATATTATTGAGAAAGTATTGTTTAACATTTATCATTCTAGTGAGGAATATCTTAAGGACAAAAATTAGTAGAGTTAAAGTCAGACATAAAACAAATATTTTCCACTTTCATGGACTGGATCTTTGAAGAGCATCCCTGAGGCTGTTCAAAGGCTTCCTAGCAATTGTCACCTCTCTGTTATATGACACAAGCAAGCTTTAGAGAGATGCCTGGTACGCTGTATAGTAGAAC
This sequence comes from Theropithecus gelada, assembly GCF_003255815.1. Classification (NCBI taxonomy): domain Eukaryota; kingdom Metazoa; phylum Chordata; class Mammalia; order Primates; family Cercopithecidae; genus Theropithecus; species Theropithecus gelada. The sequence goes on along the minus strand of NC_037676.1, from coordinate 64,126,802 downwards.
ACACATGCAAATGAGCTTCCAGTCTCAGCCAGCCTTTCTGGACTGGGTTATCCCTGCCCACATTCCGCTATATCCCACCATACGGGAAAGCTCCAATAGGAAGATAATAATAAGGTCACTGCTGGACAATAAAAATGAAGTCTGAAGTTTCCTCCCTAGAAAGGAAATAAAGAGCTCAATCGACTGGCAGATCCCACAGAAAGTGTTCTTCAGGGCTCCATTTAGTGCTTCAGAAAAAGGAATTTTCTGTGTCCGCCTTTCTTGTCCTCTGAATTCTTACTAGTTGAGGTTGGATGGACTTCCAGGTCTTCCTAGTCCTACGAAGGGACTATAACTTCAAGAGTTCATGGTGAACACATTCTCTAAGTCAGGATGTGTTGTGACAGTACAAAGAGTATGATAGAAAGGGGCCTCCCAGAGGGTGAACCTCAAGGACTGGGGAAGTCACATTAGGACTTAAGGGATCCAAAACCTTCTGTCTTGGACAAGATGGTGAGAACCAGAAAGGGGACATAAGGAACAAGAAAGCACAGTAGAATCTAAAGTTTAGGTTTCTACAAGATAAAATATGCTAACCACATTGTGTTGGCCCTTCAGCCCATGAGAAATTATAAATGCTGTCCTAGTATACCTAGAAATGTACTTATAACAGGTTTTATTCAGTCCTCCCAAAATTGCCAAGTACATTTCGCTAACTACTGACAATACTACAATATTTTTAAAAGGTAAGACGCCACATAGAATAGTAATAATTTCTGCCTTTTCAAGATTATGTAAAATCTCAGAAATAGGCTTTCCTCCAGATAAATGAGTCTAGAAAAGCTTCCAGTGATTGACCTATACTAAAAGGAGCTAAAATCTTATGAAAGAAAAGGGCCACATTGAGGTAGGTGTTTTTGGCAGCGTTATTATGGTTAGTTATTATACATGTAGAAATAGACATTCAAACAGGGAGAAGGTACAAAAGGAACAGTTAAAATTGCCTAGTCCTACTCTGCAGACATTGTTCTAATTCTGGTATTTATTCACACTTCATGTAAATTGGTTATTTACCTCAGGAAAAAAACACCTATTTTAAAAGCTTATTAAGACCTTGAATCATGTACAAAAAGGTACGGCATATTGTGCTACTTTTAATATTTAAAATAGAATGAGGCTGGGTATGGTGGCTCGTACGCATAATCCTAGCACTTTGGGAGGCTGAGGAGGATCAGCTGAGGTCAGGAGTTCGAGACCATCCTGGCCAACATGGTGAAACCCCGTCCCTACTAAAAATACATAAATTAGCTGGGCATGGTGGTGGGTGCCTGTAATCCCAGCTACTCAGGAGGCTGAGGCATGAGAATCACTTGAACTTGGAAGGCAGAGGTTGCAGTGAGCCAAGATCATACCACTGCACTCCAGGCTGGGCAACAGAGCAAGACTCCATCACAAAAATAAACAAACAAATAAATACATAAATAAATACACCATGAAAAAATAAAATAAAAGGTATCATGGGCATATTAAGGGTTTGGGGGTTTTTTAAACTCCATTTAATATGGGTCAATCACTCGAAGTTTTTCCAGGCTGATTTGGAGGAAAGCCTATTTCTGAGATTTTACATGATTTGGAAAAGACAGAACTTATTACTATTCTGTGTGGTCTTACCTGTTAAAAACATTATAGTATCATCAGTAGTCAATTAAATGTGCTTGGCGTTTTTTTTTTTTTTTTTTGGACTGAATAAAACATGCCATAAGTACATTTCTGGTCATTTTAGGATGGCATTTATAATGCTTCATGGACTGAGGGGTGCAGTGGTGCAATCATAGTTCACTGCACCCTCAAACTACTGGGCTCAAGTCATCCTCCTGACTCAGCCTCTGGAATAACTGAATTACAGTCATGCACCACCATGCCTGACTGGCACATTAAGTTTTATAAAGTAATCATGGGTCAGGGAGGGGAATCATGTTACCAAACACAGAAACAAAAACAACACAAGCAAATAAACTTAGAGTATCTCATCTGAAAGATTTTCTCAAATTTATCACTGTTAAAAGCACTTTTCTCTCCATTTTCCTTATGAATCTATGGCCGTATACTTAGGTCTTCCTCACCAGGGAGTTACCTCCTGCATCTGGGCACTGAAGGTGAGAGGAGGATACCTGGAAATGAGAGAAACATAGAGTTGGGCAGACACGGAGACCGCTGCGAGATGTGTCATAATGTGTTAATTATTCCCACCTAGAATTTATCTGATGCAGAGCATCATCCTCTAAGTTGCCTAAGAGGACCCTCTGATCTGCAAGCAGGAGGGCCTGGCGAAATTCCAGAGCAGTAGATTGAATGAGTGCAGCAGCTTTAAGTGCTGCTTAAATAACCAATTAGAGGTAAATAACCGATTTAGATGCAGCTGTGAATGCAGTTCTGATTGCCAAAAATGGCAACACCTGTGAGTATTTCTGGTCGCTTCTTTTTCTCAAACCTGCCCCAAGTTAATGCTTGTAACAAAAGGCAGCCCAATTTTGATTGTTCCACACCAGACTGCTTGTCAAATGCTTCTGATTCTACCCTCACTCCACAATCAAATGCTATCTAGTCATTTTTCCAAAAGTAGAACCACTTTTTACATAGAGATAATCAATCATCAGTCCCCACATAGTACAGCCTGGATAGTTCAGATTCCTGTAAATTTATATAAAGGAACTTGGGTGCCCTGCATTTTCCCCAAAGTCAACTCCATTCTCATTCTTAGTTCTCCTTTGAACCATCTTGATGTTGAGTGGTCCCAACACTCTTGCCCCCTGTAACATAGCACTCTCGTACCAAAACTGGGCTTGCTTAGAAATTGACCCTGGAGAAGTTAATGACTTTATTCTCAGCAATGTGCTCTCTTAGCTGAAATCTCTGCACTATTCTGTCACCTCCAGAGGCAGGAAAAATGACTCAGTCAGACTTTCACACCATCCTAATGAAGATGGTGTTTAAAATCAGGAGACCAGATGAGATCACCTGAGGCTTAAAAGTAGAAAAAAAAAAAAGTAAGAAAAGAATTAAGGCTTGGGCCCTGGGAATTCTAACACATAAAAGCTGATCTAAGAAAGGAAGCCAATGAAGGAGCTGAAAAAGAGCTGGAGACAAGGAAGCCTAAGACAAGCCAGGAGGGCAGTGTCATGAAGAGAAAAAAAGCATTTCAAGAGGTAGGGGCCTGATGAGCCAGGCCAGATGCTACTAAGAATTCAAATAAGATAGAGAGGGAGAACTGACCGTTCTGGCAGAATGGAAATCTCTGTTGTCTTTAATAACCTCCCTGCAATAGACAGGCCAGGAGAGAAGCTCCCTAACGCTGTATGGAAGGAAAAATGACCAGGAGACCTTGGAGACTGAGCCTGGCAAAAGGTCCCATTTTGCTGCCAAGGTAAACAGGAAAATGAAGTAGTAACTGAAGGAACACCAAGAATCAAGGGAGCATTGGATTTTTGTTTCTGTTGGTTAAAATATAGAAAACAATACAATTAAAATGCATTTGTATGTCAATGGAAATGATCGGTTTGGGAGAAAAATCATTTTTTCAAGGGAAGGGAGCTAATTCCAGAGTAGACTAGAAGAGGTCCATCTAAAGCACAAGTTGAAGGATTCAGCTTAGGCAGGCACAGGAGCATTTACCAAGATGGAAGAAGAGAATGTGTGTGCAGGAGGTGTACGGAATTAGATCCGGTGATTGGAAGATGCAGTGATGTTTCTATTCTTGTTGCTTTTATATTCTCGAGGATGAATAAGACAATGTCAACAAATGAGAATGAGACAGGTATTTAGAGATTTTTAGCAGAGAAAAGTGGTTGTCCTTCTAGGGAATCTTAGTTGTCATTACTAGAGAATCTTAATAGGATTGCTGGGCTACACTTTGCATCTCAGCAGAAATTCGTGATTTAAAAATAATGCAGCTTCTACATTTGGTCTCTAATTTGACCTTTATCTTCTTCTAAATCACTTTATTAATAACTATTTTCTATGTGTAAATCAAGTCTTCACAAATTGATTACAAATTCTTCAAAGACAAGGTGATGATATTTCTTAGTAACATATCCAGGGCATATTTTAGTATCCTGGCCAGTAAATATTGTTCTCATGGACATTTGTGAAATTTGGCATTGAATACACCGAATAAAATATTTCAGGAAATGCATCAGTGCTTCTTCTCTTTGCCCTGTCCCTCGTTAGTACAAATTCATTGTCGTGTCTCCTGTGCACATACACAAAGCACGGGTTTTGGTTATGCCAGAGGCACTTGTGTCACCAAAGGAATCCAATGGATCCCTTCTGAGACCTCTGGGACAGGTTCAAGTTAGATATATTATTTGCCTGTCAAACTGCTGCAGCATGAAGAAGCACCTGTATGGGTGTCAGTTTCCAGTTTACTTCCTTGGAACATTATATGAAAGTATGTCAAATTCTTTTCTAACTCTCAACAATATGGTAGAAAAAGCCCTACATGGTAGACTTTGCCTTAGGAATGGGAAAAAAATAGCTTTCATCTTCCTAAGATGAGAAAAGTCACCAAACAAGGTTATAAAATTATACTAACTAAAGGTTTCACAAAAATATTTAAATGTTTAGTGATTTTTAAATTAACATTCATAAAGTGGAAACATATAGTACTGCTGCATTTCTGCTAGGAAAATACTGACCTAAGATATAAGAAAGTTTTAATTTAAAAGTAATCGTTAGGCCAACTGACCCCTATTAAAAGGAGCTGCATCTTTGGGAGGCCAAGGCGGGTGGATCACGAGGTCAGGAGATTGAGACCATCCTGGCTAACACGGTGAAACCCCGTCTCTACTAAAAAAAATACAAAAAAATTAGCCAGGCGTGGTGGCGGGCACCTGTAGTCCCAGCTACCTGGGAGGCTGAGGCAGGAGACTGGTGTGAACCCAGGAGGCGAAGCTTTCAGTGAGCCAAGATGCGCCACTGCACTCCAGCCTGGGCGACAGAGCAAGACTCTGTTTAAAAAAAAAAAAAAAAATGGAGCTGCACTTGTCCACATGAATGGATCTTTGCAGCTAAGAAATATCTAATCACAATAACAAAAATGCTCTCAGTAATCTATTAGTGTTTTGTACCACGTTTGCAGGCTTGTGATAAATTGGTCTGAGGACAGCTGTCATTCAGGAAAATTCTATCTGTGTCACTTAAAGGCTATTCCTGGAACCACATTCCTAGGCACAGAGAAACTTTTCTAGGATAGATTAAGGCACAAATTCATGATCACTTTTGAACAGGGAAATCACAAAGTTATTTTCATGGAAATAGTAGGACTAATAATTAGAAACCTTTAGATATGATTTTCCCCTTTGCTACAAATCTGACACATTTCTTCAGAGTCTTCATTCTAAAGAATTATTTTTCACTTAACTATATGACATGTCATTCTAAGGTTAATGTAATCCCCTTCATGTCTTTAAACTCATATGTGGAAATGCCTGGCAGCCACAGAGCAGGCCCTCCCTCCCTGTTGGTGGCCAGAAGTCTCATGTTTATGTGTGGGAGGTTGTATAAGGGCACAATGTCACGACAGGCTTACAACCACACTGTGCTGTGAGGAAGACAACTTTTTAAAATAAGGGTAATTCAATTTTACCATTAAAATCTTGAAAATTTTGCAAATTATACAGAAAGATCATACAAAATATCACCCTGATAGTTGAGTACCCCCTAGAGGTCACTGCTCCTCTCAGTCTCACCTTTACTAAGGGATTCCCTCCTTCCACGTGTCACTAAACTCTCCCTCTTTCAGACCTAAGGATGACAACCCCTGGCTGTTGTTCATGTCCCAGAACTAAGCTGTTTGGTTCTTTATACCATCTCCCTACCTTTCTCATTATTTCCTTTGTCCATGAAAACTACTTCAATATATCCTAATTTCAATGTGCCATCTGTTTTCTCTTGGAATCTTGACTGATACAAATCATAAAGTTTTACATAATTGTCTTTCCTAGGAAACACTGAGCCCTGCTGGTCTTCAGGTAGGACATAAAAATGTTTTGTGTTTGTATCCTTGGTTGGAAAGTGGGTGGGTCCACTCCAAAATGGCATCCGCAAACAAGCTTCTGTCATCTCTCTGACTCTGTTCTACTTACTAAATATTTGAGTTTACTGCTCTTAGAGCCTCTTGAAAGATTAAGTGAATCAGACATTCACCTAATAAAGTCAGAGGATTACAGAAAACAAATATAAAACAGAAATGTTGGTCACTACTAAAAGCAAAATAATGGCTATGTATTGATTCTAAATATTGATCTTGCCTTTTTCTTTCTGAATGATTTTATGATGTTTATTTTAAAATAGTTTCCCAGAAATCAATATAAATTTTAAAGGCCTTCATTCTGCCTTGTCCATGGCACCTAACATAGTATTAAGCATAGGCAGATGATTTATTTTCATAATTATACATGCAGTTGTCTACATACAGCTGTGTAGCTGTACATGAAGACTGCTATTCATAGCTTTATTATCTTTAAAAATCATATTTTCAAAAATTTCTCACTACATAGATTAAAATAACATCCAAAGGGGAATTATGTGGTAAGTACTACTCATAGAAAGAGTCCACCTTATTCTTTTGATTGTGAAATACTTATCTAAGTCAAATCATCGTAGAATCTTTATTGTCTCCAATGCTAATTAGAAGCTGTTGGACAAAAGGAAACTGATCAGTATAGGAATAGAGCTTGGGTAACTACTATTAAAAGCAATTCACCGCCTAATGATTTTGCAGCATAAACTTGAGTATCACAAGACCAGGAATAACTTCTTGGAAAAGCAGACAATGCAATTTTTTGAGGATGTTGTTTGCTTCATACTTAGCAAGAACTCAACCTAAATCCCTATGTTTGTCCAAAATGATTACTTTATATCTAGCACCTTTAAAGGGAGAGAGAAACAGCTAAATTCTACCAAGTAACATGTGAATGACGCTGTTTATTCTTTTACATTTGATAATGAAGTCAAGTTATTTTCTGAGAAGAAGGCGGTAGCAGTAAAAAGGAAACCTGTTTTTTTAATGGCATTTTATTTAAATGTGAATGTGGATAACTATACTTAAAGTAATGAACAGGTAAGAATATTGCCTACACACACACACACACACACACACACACAAATACACTCATGTGTACACATACACATATGTACACATTTAGATCCAAGTTTTTCAAATATTTTTCCATATTGAAGGTAAATGAATATACTGATTTGAATATTTGTTAAATATGAAACTGATATTGAAGCACAAAGATTTACTTTTCTTTAGTAGATCTATTCTAGGGTCTAATTTAAAATGCATTTCTACTGTCATATCTGGTTTCGTTTGGACAATTAGGGTTCTATTGGAATTTTCACTCCATACTTCCATTTTGTAACCATAAGACAAATTTTGTGACATAAAACATCAGTAACTAAGATTTTTAAATGTGAAGACTTGGACCAAAACAACTTTCAAAAATCACATTTCCCATCTAATCTAAAGCTATTTACATGTACACAAGAAATTAGCGTGATCATTTCTCAACATGTTAGTGTTCTCCAAAGCTCTTTCTTGTTTTATAATTAATTCTTGAAAATTATTACTGTAGAATGAATTGAAAGATTTTTTTTCGGAATGAAACATCTTATCAGTTGAATACATTTTAATCAATTTAAAATAACCATAATAGAACAAAATAATGCAGCCATAGCTTAATTGTAGTTTATATTTAAAAATATACATTAATATGGCAACCTACTAATCTCGGTCTTTGGTTTCCTAATCAGTAGTCTCCAGAGAGGCCTTTTTAATTGTGCTCTACCACTCAGCATATATTCATTAATTCTCTACAATATAGCTGGCATTGTGCTAGACCCAAGGCTACCAAGAAAAACTACATGCAGTCCCCTACTCTTGAAGTACTCCCAGTCCAAATGGGAGAGAGAAGCGAGTAAATCTGATCACAGAGGTGTTTCCAAATGCCATAGGTGCAGATCTGTGGAACTAGATTTGCCTAGAGAAATGAGATGGGACAAATTCATCGGAGGCACAACCGTTGGAGCTGTTGTTGCGTTAGAAGAGACAGGTAAGTCCGGAGATTGAAGAAGATACTAATTTGTGTTATTTTTCATCAACTGCTCTATCAAAAGAGCTTTTTTTGTTGCAAAAGCCTAAATTCAAAGTCATTTTTCTTACACTTTGGGGAAAGTAGTTGCAGGAATAGTTGGCTGACAGGAGTTTTTGGGTCATATGTCTCCTAGACAGTTTAGTTTCTGAAGCCCAGATTAATTTACAGGTATTAATAAAATAAAGCTTAGAAGATGATTTTCAGAGAATTGAGCCAACTCTTTGCATAATATATGAGAAACTTATTTACATTTTAAACCAGAAAACAGTGTAAAAAAATAAAGATTTGTGTCTGTCTTTTGGTACTTTGGCCCCTTTTTTTTTCATTGCCTTCCAGAATTGCCAACTGAGACATTTAAACACAAAAGAGAAAGCAATTCTAGGATGCAATATGTTTAGACATTAAAAAATCTTTGCTGAGTACATAGTGCTTGCTCTAGACCTGGAACTGACATGTGGAGGTTCCTGCTGAGCAGACCACACCCTGTGCCACCCAGGCTCCTGCAGAACACCATGCTGAAAGTTAATTTGTGTATTTCTAATGCTTAGAGTTTACAGTTATGGTTATAATGCTTATACAGCATTGTATTTATCATTTTCAACGTACTTAGATATTTATCAATTTTGATTACTTTGAAAATCTATTAAATTTTCTAAATTTTCATTTTGTGTAAGCCTTCAGTCTATTTTATAGTCCTGCAAATCACTATAAGCAATTTTGTTGAAGGGATGATAAATTATACATGTAGCAACATATAAAATAGAAACAATGCATGTTCCCATATAAAGTAACAAAGAAGCGCAAAACAAAAATCATAAAAAATAATTAGTCAAAAACCTTTCAAAAAGAACATGAGATTAACCCTTGCCAATTTCAATCATGAAATACAACCCAGAGAGCACTGTGATCAAACACAGCAATGATTGTTAACACTAAGAGACTCACGTGTGTAAGAATGCAATGTGTCTGCTGGCAACATCTGTGCAAGTGATAGACCACGCCCTGCCAACAATCCATCCCAAATGTCCCATCACTCACTTGTTGTGAAACCAAGTCTTCAGAACTTCAAGACAGTGAGTTTTAGACTCTATATTTTGTCACATCCAGCATGCAAGCAGAAAACAGAAAATCTCTGAAAATGTAATAGCAATTACACTCATATCTCTGTGGTTTTATTTCTTAAAGCAGGTGATAATATATTCTATGTTAGACACCAGTGTCATAAAAGTCATTAAAATGCCATCTCCTATAATTTTGTAAGGAGAACTGATAACACAACCAAACAAAGCAAGACTATGCACCTGCACTTTCTGAAATTTGGAGAATTTGCTATCCAGGAAAAAAAAATAATAATAAGATTTTAAGTGAAGGTTTTGTGGCAATGTTGTATTTTTACTAAATATATTTTTAAGTAAGCCCACACACTGTGTGAGGTTCTGGGGAAGGCAATTTTAAGCACAGCAGATAGAGGCCTGCCCTTATACCAAAATGAAAAGGACAATTAAATAGCCTTTCTGATTAAATGAAATAGTGCAGTGAGAGCAGACATACAGGTACAGTGGGAGCCAAGAACCCTTGACCTGGACTGAGAAACAGATAGGGATCCAAAGGGCTTCCTGGAGGAAGGGGCATTTAGGCTGAGGCCTGAAGGATGAGTAGAAGTTAGCAAGGTGAAGAAGAGAAGACTGTTTCAAGAAGAGGAGATAGACTAAGAGGTGAGAAAGATCCTGCAGCCATGAAAAAATAAAAATTTAGTAGGGCTGGATTCTAGACTGTGCAAACAAGAAATATAGTTGGAAAGATATGCCAAAGTAAAGACATTAAATAATATTTAAGGACAAGAGAAAGTCTTTGAGATGTGTGTTTTACAAGGATCACTCTCTAAAGAACATACTAGAAAAATGCAGGAGAGATAGAAAAACAGCTTAAAGAGGTTGTGGAGATGGAGATGGGATAAAGTTGATGAGACTGAGGTGGACTTAGGAGATGGACATGCCAGGCTTGGTGAGAGATCGAATGTGCACAATGGGAAGTAAGAAGGAGCGAGGAGTCAGGCTTGATTCTCAGATATCCGATTCAGTCAACTTAGTGCACAATGATGTCATTCACAGATATGAAATGTCAAAATATGAGCAATTTGGGGGAGGGGTCAGAGGTGGAAATGTCCATGACTTAAATGTTAGACATGTTGCAATTAAACACCTGTGAAGCATCCAAGTAGTGTTGTCCACCAAGATCTGGATCCTTGGTTCTGGAGCTCAGGAAAGAAGCCTAGGATGGAGATCTGGGAGTCCTCAATAATGGGAATAATGAGAGTCAATGAGATCTCCCCCGCAGAATATGGGTCATGAGGACAAAGGAGGACCTGGAAAGTACCCCACCGAATGCCAAATTCAAGTGATGGGCAGAGAAGTCTTGTGTCATATACCAAGTTTGCCAGCAAGTAGAGCTTCAGGAAAAGCTGTGTCCTAACACTATATTTCTGGTGGAAGCCTGGGAGAATTCAATGAGGGTGAAATAGAAGTCAAGGAAGGTGATGCACCTCCATGCTAGCCACAGCCCCACAGGATAACGTAGCCAAGTGCTACTTCACATAGATCTCCAGAAAGGCCACGCAAAGCCCATGAAACAGTTTTGGGTGTGTGGCTGTTGTCGTTGTTGTTGTTGTTGTTGTTTCAGGGTAAGAAAGGGCAAACAATTTATCTGCTCACTTTTTCCGATTTCCGGTTTCTTGCTGATCAAAGTTCGGTCCCTGTTTGTTACCATTGCATATTTCTAAGTTCCAAGCATTCCATTACCTTGTTCTATCAAGCAACTGCATGTAAAAACCAAGTTCCCAGGGGTTCACTGGGTTAAATGCGGCACTGGAACTGCTGCCACTCCCCCATGGCAGGCCCCAGGCAGACTTTGCTGAAATCAGGTCCTTGTCCCCAGAAGAGGCAAAAACAAGAGTAGGTGACAGGAGATGAAGCAATGGCAGGGGCAGCCAGGACTTTATAATTGCTGTGATAATGCAAGGCACCACTGGGCTTATCTAGTCTGAGATCAGGGTACATTGCTGAGACTAAGGACGAAGGTTTGTCCAAACAAACCGGGGTACCAGTGTATGAACTATGAATTGCACATCCTGTAAGGAAGTCCGGCCTGGAGGGTGGATGAAAAATTAAGTAATGTCAATGAAGGCAAAGAAAGAGTGTGTCATGGAGGAGTCATCTATGTCAAACATTTCCAGTAAGTCAAATAGGAGAAAACCTGTAGTTAACTTTAATGCATGGTCCTTCTTGTGGCAAAGGCAGTTAACATTTCCTGTGGGAAACTACACTTCTTTTACTCAGGGTCATGTGCTCTGGATTGAGTGTAATCTATCTAGTGGCCCCAGGATTGGAACATAACCCAGACACAGCCATCGGAAGTTCATGTTCATAGTCACAGGGAGGACATGTACCAAGCCAGGTAAATGAGGCACAATTTTGTGACTTTTGCAAGAACAATTGGGAAAAAGCTGTAAAACTGTACTTTTCAATTGCATGATTCAAACGTTCCTTCTTTCCCAAAGCCAGTCTTAGCTGGATTTCTGTCACTTGTAACTGAGAGATTCCTGATAACTATAAGGATGGAAAAGTGTCTAGTGGATTTAGTATTGGGGCACTAATGGCCTTGGAGAGAACTGTTGCAGTAGTGCAATGCTGGAAGAAATCAAGGTTACTGGGCCGGGCGCGGTGGCTCAAGCCTGTAATCCCAGCACTTTGGGAGGTCGAGACGGGCGGATCATGAGGTCAGGAGATCGAGACCATCCTGGTTAACACGGTGAAACCCCGTCTCTACTAAAAAATACAAAAAAAACCTAGCCGGGCGAGGTGGCAGGCGCCTGTAGTCCCAGCTACTCGGGAGGCTGAGGCAGGAGAATGGCGTAAACCCGGCAGGCGGAGCTTGCAGTGAGCTGAGATCCGGCCATTGCACTCCAGCCTGGGTGACAGAGCGAGACTCCACCTCAAAAAAAAAAAAAAAAAAAAAAAAGAAATCAAGGTTACTTTTTGTCCTTTTTCAACTCCTCAGACATAATTCACTACTGGGAAAGCACTAAGAAGAATGACTTTAAAATGTTTAAAGTACCTGTAGGAGGAAGCAGAATTAACAGCCACATGTGTGTCTGCACAACTATCTTTCTGTTAATATCTGAGACATCACCTTTCAGGTCAGGTAGTGGGAATATCTCAACTGCTACTGGATTCCTTCTCCATCCACTATGGTTCCACACACTCCCACCTAAGCCTGGGAAGTATTTCCTTTGTAAATAAAACCCTTCTTTAAATACACTAATTTGATCATTCCACCTCTTTCCTCTTGGGATCCTGACTGATTCAAATGTCAAACTTTCATATGTTAATATTTTAAAAAGAACTGAAATCACCATATTCTGATTAAGGAGTAGGGCTAGTTTATTCTTTCCGTTTTTGTATTGTTTGATTTTCTTTTTTTGTTTTTTTTTTTTTTTTTTTTTTTTTGAGACGGAGTCTGGCTCTGTCGCCCAGGCTGGAGTGCAGTGGCCGGATCTCAGCTCACTGCAAGCTCCGCCTTCCGGGTTCACGCCATTCTCCTGCCTCAGCCTCCCGAGTAGCTGGGACTACAGGCGCCTGCCACCTCGCCCGGCTAGGTTTTTTTTGTATTTTTTAGTAGAGACGGGGTTTCACCATGTTCGCCAGGATGGTCTCGATCTCCTGACCTCGTGATCCGCCCGTCTCGGCCTCCCAAAGTGCTGGGATTACAGGCTTGAGCCACCGCGCCCGGCCCTGTTTGATTTTCAAGAAAGCATTTGAAATAGCCAAATCCTTCAAAGTGGTACTCTTAGACAACCAGAAGAATATATCACTATTCATCTGTCTTTCTAACTAATATCACCGAGGTATACCCCAAAGTTATTACAGAGTCAGGTTTGTGATTTTTAGGACTCTTTGTAGCATTAAATAAATCAGATATTTTCCTAGTAAAATCAATGAAAAGGAAAACAATAGAGTGATGATTTTTGGTTATGGCTGAATACCGAATAATGGCTGCATATTCATTTTTAAATATCAATTTGCCTTTTATTTTAAATAGCATTTAATGATTTTTCCTCAAAATAGTTACTTAGCAATTAATGTATATTTGGAAGTCCTTTATATTGCATCATTTATACCACCTAGAACACTGCTAAGTACACAATAGGTCAGTAATAACTGCTGGCTAGTTAAGTTTTTTGTATGATTAATTGTTTATACAGTCATCTACATTCAGTATTATAGCTGCATATGCAAGCAGGTCATCCTTACATACAGTCCTCTGAAAAACAAACGTTTCTGCATTGTCTTACTAGATGGATGAAAACAACATCCAGAAACGGACTGTGTGGCAAATACGACTTTGAGGAAAGGTCTTTAATTTGATCACCCTTCTTCCACCTCTATAATCAACTCAATTCACACATTTAAATAACTTAAGACTTAGAAATAATTTTCAGACACTTAATCCAATCCAACTACCAATAAAGAAAAAAAAAATCAGTTTAATAGATAATATACTTCCACATAAAAATGTTCTTGTTAAACCTGTAATAGCTTTTTCTGAACATAAAACTGAAAGGCAAAAGTTAATTTACACATTGCTAATATTTATTAAAAGATATTGTAAAATCCATTCTTGACATACTTATCTATATTTTTTTAGGTTGATATCTTCGGAAACCCACTCCATTTTTAAAATTCTCATTTATGATATAAGCCCATATTACGTTTAATAACCCTAAAAATTTCCATCAGCAACTTCGATTCGACAGATGATAAACTTTACAGTTTTTACAGCTGTTACAGAGCAACAAATGTAATGAAAATAATGTACACGTTCACATAAAGTGAGACAGAATCTCACACACATGCGTGCACACAAACGGACCGTTAAAACTAATGCTGCAGGCCAGAGTGTGGACGGGAGCGCTCAGTGTGGACGGGAGCGCAGAGTGTGGACGGGAGATTTCCGTGGGAGCCGCTGCGGTGCAGCTGCAGGGACCACCTGGGCACCCAAACACCTGCAGCTTTGGAGAAAGGCGAGGGTCCTGGCCGCGTCGCCGTCCCAACCTCCTCCTAGAGGAGACTGAGAGAACCACCCCTGTCAGAAACACACTCTAAAATGGCTTTGAACGGTTGGGACGGTCCTTTAATCTTCCTCTGGATCACCAGTTGGATTTTTTTTTTCCTTAGCTATTCAGTATTTTGTTGGAAGAACAGGATGACAGCTAGCCTAATATTATTAATAATTATTCTTTTTTTTTTTTTTTTTTTTTGACGGAGTTTTGCTCTGTTGCCAGGCTGGAGTGCAGTGGCGCCATCTCGGCTCACTGCAATCTCCGCCTCCCGGGTTCAAGCAATTCCCTTGCCTCAGCCTCCCGAGTAGCTGGGACTACAGGTGCGCGACCACACTGGGCTAATTTTTTGTATTTTAGTGGAGACGGGGTTTCACCATGTTGGCCAGGATGGTCTCGATCTCCTGACCTTGTGATGCGCCTGCCTCGGCCTCCCAAAGTGCTGGGATTACAGGCGTGAGCCACCAGGCCTGGCCCATTAATAATTATTCCTACGTGTGGCATTCAGATGATACTGGGCAGAATCATCTAAAAAGACTCATGTAGTTGATTGCAAATGCTAGTCATCATAAATACCGGAACACAGGTGTCACTGACAAACTCTATCAAAAGATGAAAATTCTTTGCTGGGTTATGACAGGACCTCGAAATCTAGAAAAAAAGGGTCAGAGGCATCAGAGCTGCATGGCTCCAGGTTTGCAATAAAGCTTTATGAGCTCAAAAGAAAATAAAGACTTCTCTACTGTGGGATTACACACCAAAGAAGGCAGAAATCAACTGTCCTGGAAAATAAAGCTTTTTGGCATGCTCATGACCATTATCTGGAATACCTGGATTGGTTCATCAAAGCAGATGATGATATATGTATATATATATCACACTGGACAACTTGAAATGGCTTCTCACAAACTATAACCCTGATGAACCCATTTCCTTTGGGAAAAGATTTGAGCACTGCAGAAAACAGGACTACATGAGTGGAGGTGCAGGTTGTGTACTGATCAAAGAAGCCTCGAGGAGATTAATTGATGCGGTTAAAACAAAAACATGCACACTTGTGTCCTTCTCTGAATACACGGCGCTGGGGAGATGCATGGACACTGTAGAGATGTAAACCAGGGGATTCCAGAGATCACGCTGGAAAAGAGACTTTTCATCCCTTTTTACCAAAACAGCCATTAATTACAGATTTTCGACTAGAACCTTTTGTACTGGAAATATAACCATTATCCTTCTGTAGAGGATCCCAGTTGCTGTTCTGATTTTGCCATTTCTTTTTACTATGTTGATGCTACAGCTATATATGGATTAGAATACCTCATTTATCATCTTCATCCTTACAGTTATTTATACAGATATCAACCTGCCTTACCTGAGGATCTATTAAAGGAAACAAGCAAAGCAAACAAAAGAGAAGATCCAAAAGTAGACCTAAGAAATCCTCAAAACAAACATATGAGAAAACAAAGATAGCATGACTAACACTGCAGGGAGGAAAGGTCTTCCCATCTTTGAAGAGAACACTAGGGTCCCAGTGAGCTATTCTTCCTAAGTGAACATTCCACGTTATTAGAAAACTTCATAGGAGCGACCGTAAACTAAAGCATTAGCAGGAGCAGTGAAGTATGTTACAGTGTGTTTTTATTAGATAGATAGATAGATAGATAGATAGATAGATAGATAGATAGATAGATAATTGATAGATATTATTACATTTTAAAACAATGGTCATGTATAGGAATTTTTTTTTTTTCCTGGTTATTCGAAATAGAAACACTGAGAAGATAAAGCTATTAAACTTGCTAAAACTACACTGCATCAAGTTAGTAAAACACACATGACGCTAAACAAATTTGCCTTAATGAAAATTCTAGAAGGAAATATTTATGGTAGGTTGTTTTTTAAACTCAGGACATGAGCTTATACTGCAGTACGACATAAATGAGCCAAACTCCCCCCCACTCACACTGCTTTTGTCTTATGAAAAATGTGATTATTTATAAATGACTGTATTTCTTCCAGAAAAAGGTCGAGTAAGAATGCCTCGTGTCCTAAAATGTACTAATAAAATCACATTTTGAAATTATTATAAGTCTTGACTATGTCATATACTTGTTTTCTTTTTTAAATTTGTTTGTTTTGTTTTGTTTTGTTTTGTTTTTGAGACAGAGTCTCTCTGTGACACCCAGGCTGGAGTGCAGAGGCACGATCTTGGCTCAGTGCAACCTCTGCCTCCCGGATTCAAGCAATTCTCTTGCCCCAGCCTCCTGAGCAGCTGGGATTATAGGCGTCTGCCACCACACCTGGCTAATTTTTGTAGTTTTAGTAGAGACAGGGTTTCACCATATTGGCCAGGCTGGTCTCGAACTTCTGACCTGCCTCAGGCTCCCAAAGTGCTGGGATTGCAGGCATGAGCCACCGCACCTGGCATATACTTGGTTTTAAATAGTGGTTAATCTTTTATTAGAATGAGTAATATTCACTGAGTCCCTATGGTCTCTTTCGTACATGTTTAACCAACTCTAGAGCATCATTCTCACCCACTCATATTTCTTTATTCAAAGCATTCGTAGCCTTCTATAAATATGCATTTTAAAACGTTTTGTCCCAAATCTACTTGTTAATTATGAGTTACAAATAAATGCTAAATGTAACGCTGTTTTTTACATTCATGCATTCATTTCTTTTCTTTAATCAGTGCCACTCTCAAACTCCTAAGTGACATTTTGATTGACTAATTGAAATACTTTCCAACTACATAATCACATTTTTACTATCATCACGTTGAGAGGTGAGAACTTATTTCTGTCTTTCATGACTTGTTTAAAGTTATTTTTAAAATCCTTCCTTCTTAGTATCGACCGTGGCCAAACTATTTGACAAAACAGTTTGAGTGCAAGATTTTGACACAATTTTATATAAAATGTGAGAAAATGTTGAGTACTTAAACAAACTAAGATAAATATCAGAAATAAAACGACCAAATACTTCAACGGCTATGAAAAATAGTAAGGAAGATTCTCAAACAAGTAGAGATAGAACTACTATATGATCCAGCAATTCTACTTCTGGGTAATTTATACAAAAGAATTTCAAATAGTTTTAAGACTCCGTCTCAAAAACAAACAAACACACAAACAAAAAAATCAAGTATATGACATAGCCAAGACTTATAATAATTTCAGTTGACAACCCAAATGCCCATGACGATAAAGATAAACAAAATGTGGTGTATATGTACAAGGGAATATTATTTAATATTTTGCCTTAAAAAGGAAGATAATTCTGACATGCTGCAGCCTGGATAAACTTTGAGGACATTATGCTGAGTAAATCAAGCCAGTAAGAAAAATATGACTAGTATATATTCCACTTATATGAGGTATCTAAAGTCATCAAACTCACAGAAACAGAGAGTGGGATGGTTGTTACTAGGAATTTGGAGGGCAAGTAAAAGGGGAGTTACTTAATGCGTGTAGTATTTCAGATTTACAGGATAAAAATGTTCTGGAGATCTCTTGTACAACAATGTGAATCTGCGTTAACACTACTGAACTGTACTCTTCAAAATGGTTATGATAGTAAGTTTTTTATGTCTTTTTTTAACCCCCGACCCCCACTGCCACACACACACAAGAATAGAAAGAATGAAAATGCTCAGTGAAGTAGTTGAAAGCTAAACAGAGGATTAGCATCCTTACAGGTGAAACTCTTTTAGTTACTAGAAGGTGAAAATGTAGTACCTATTTGACTTGAGTGTTTATTTTCTTCTATATGAAAATTTGTTCTATAAACTGTTTCATGTTTTCCACCTTTAATGTTAATTTTTTAAGTTGAAAATGAAAAAGTATAAAGTTATGCATTTTTACATTACATTTAAGCTTAATTAATGCTATTTCCAGAAAATCAAAATAACTGAAAATCACAGTGGAACTTTGTTCTAATCAATCTAAACTATATATGAACATTATTGATTTTTGTAGGAAAAAATCAAAAATATAATGTTTGTTAAGGTCTTTTCTTAGACACATAAAAACCAAATATTCAACTAAATATATCCAGCTTTCTATTTGAGTATTTTTATAGGTATCATTCCATTTTAACAAATACAATAACAAAAAAATACTAAATTATTTATGAATAATAGTCTAAAATTTGCTGATATTTACTCTTTGAAAATTAAGTTTTGCTAATGGATAATTGTAATAAAGTACAATATTCATTAGCCATTCAAATTATCTTCCAAAATACATTCACAAATATTTCCATCTGATTTTACTGATCCTCTAAAGTTTCTAGAAAAAAAAATGCAATTTCAATTCTCCTTGCATTTGGCAATAACATCCAAGTATGACATAACAGAATAATTTACAGTCTTTCTATAAGATATTTAAATAGATGAAAAATCTCTCATATGTTTGCCACATTACTAATTTTAAATGGTTGAATAAATTGTATTTATTTGTCAAAACTTGTCAAAACTATGACCACTTTGGATGGCACATTTGAGAAAGAATATTCATCTTAGTGACTAATGGTAGAATCCTTTTTCCACATGCTAAAAATGTTCACCACTATTTACCTGTTACATTTGTTATATTGTTTTCATGATGGTAACTTCCACCAAAATGTGTTGGTATTTATTTCCATTTTTTAATAACTCTTTACATTAATGTGGACATCAATTTATTTATTTGTACTTTTTTAACTGTAGGTGTACATAGCTTCTGTTAAACATCTAAAACTATCTTTAAACATACATACAGGAAGTTAATATGTGGGCAGCATCCTTGAGCAATTTGCTTGAGCTCTGCATGCCACCATTTCCTCTCCTGTAATTAACGATAATAATGGTACCCACCTCACAGGCTGTGTATGATAATTATGAGCTAGCATATGTAAGGTTCTTAGAGCCCTATCTGGCCCACAAGTAGGTACTCAATAAATATAAGCTTTTGTTATTATGCTATTGCCCTCAGGTATAACTATTTTATTTAAATTGAAAAACATACTCTGATCCAACCAGATACTAAAGAAATTTTTTTGCATTTTATATAACAATTAATAGCATTTACTGAGTGCCTACTGTATGCCAAGCATTATAGTTGGGCAAAATATCTTCATTTCTCTCAAAGTGGATATGACTTCATATTACAGATGAGGACTGAGGATCAGATAACTTGGGCAACTTGCCCAGTGTTACAAAGGTGGTGAATAGCAGAACTAAGGTTCATACTTGAAACCTTGTATGTTCTTTTCAGCATGCCAGGCTTAGGGTTAGTCATTTAGAATTATTTCTGTCCTCACATGTCATGTATATGGCATCAGACAAGCCCAGTGATATTGAAATTAATCTGACAGATTTTCACATTGGTTCTCCAATTGTCATTTTCAAACTCTTAACTGGGCATTTGTTCAAATGAAGATCTCAGAGACACCAGCTTCAGAAATTCTAGTTCTAGTGTGGGGTGTACAGGTGTCTGCCAGATACCCAAGGTCAGTGGTTCTCAAAGTGTGGTTCCAACCAGCAGCAATAGCAAGAGCGTCAGGGAACTTATTGGAAATGCAAATCTTTCGGCTCTATGCCAGACTTAATAAAAGCTCTAGAGACTGGTGCTGAAACCAGGGTATTAGCAAGCAGTCCGAGGGAGGTTTATTCTTGCTAAGGTTTGAGAGCTATTTCTCTGGGCAGTTCTGATGCAAAAGATCCTTGAACCACACTGAGGATTACTGACCATTAGGTTAGAAATTTTTCAAAGACTTAAAGCATGCTTTAAATCAATGCAGTACAAGATCACACTATATTAAATGTAAAAGATTTTATTTTTGTTTGTTTGTTTGTTTGTTTGTTTTTAGAGAAGGTGTCTTGCTCTGCTGCCAGCGGCATGATCACAGCACCCTGCAGCCTCTAGTTCCTAACTCCCAGACTCAAATGATTCTCCCACCTCAGCCTCCCAAGGAGCTAGGACTACAGACACCCAGCTCTGTAAAAGACTTTGGAGATAATTTTATTTAAATTTTACTTAAAGGGTAAGGGAACATTCATTCTGGCAAAATTATTTAACATCTCATTTTTCCCCACACTCTCAGTTGGTAGGTTAATACTAACTCCAGAATGAATAATACTGGGAGCATCAGTAAAATCTACGTCTTGAAAGTTAGGAATTCCATATTGGGGCAGGAGGGGTGTTTTAAAGCACCAAACATATATTAATTCATTAAAAGAATATATAAATGAGTTTCATCTCAAAATATCCACAGTTGTTAGTTAAAAATTTAAACAGAGATAGCTGTAAGAACAATTTAAAATTAAGAGGTTTATCTATTAAGAAAGGAAGAGACTTCTTCACCCTCTCTTTTCCTATAAAACATGTAAATTAAGTATTTTTTCTTTGTCTTTGAAATGGGTGTAAATCTTTCAAGAAGCTAAATAAGCCTCTTGCCAGCTTTTGACCCAGAAATGTTTTTCTCGAGGACCTAAGAGCCATCTCTTTAAAATGTAAATATCAAGGGAGATGTTTATTCCTGTTTCTCAGTTTCTGTGCAAGAATGGGAGCCTAACATCAGGCATGCACCCCACTCCCAGTTGCAAAACCTCCTTTCATCAAGATAGGAAAAATGAATTTTCCTTTGTATAAAACCAACTAACACAGATGATTACTCCAATTTCCAGGTTCATTTAAGATGAACTATTTAATAAATGCTATAGTCAAGTCCTCTTATTTGAAGACTAGTTATTGTGTATCTTTAAAATATGTATGTTACGGGTTGTATCTCATAGGTTATGTAAAAGAGTAAGATTCCTTTCTATTTTGTAATCTCTTACTAGATTGCCTGTGATGCCCATCACATTCTGATTTAATGCTTATTCAATAATAGAACTGTTTTCTTTCTGTACTACCATCAAGGAAAAGATTTGGGGGTTGGGAAAAGATTTTTCTTTTAATTAGGTATATTACCCCAACATAGCAAAACCCTGTTTTGTAATATGTATATGTTTTCTGCTAATTAATATTATCAATGAAAAAAATCATCACTTTCAAGAATCAGTTGACTTTCTTATACAACCTAATAAAGTAAACAAAAAAACCTGCAAATCTCATGAAGCACATAAAACCAAATTTCCTGATAGTAATATTTTATTTATCATCTCTTGGAAGTAGAAGATATTTCTCACTTGTATACATAATTTTAGTGTGGTCTCAAGACAAAAGGCTTTTGCTGCCTTATATTTTCTATTAACAATAGACTTGTATGTTCTAGTGAAAAGTGCATAAATTAAAAAGTAGGTTTTTGTCTCAGAGTTTGATTATTTACTGTCAAATACCTTGATTTACTGAGGACATCTAGATTCTGTAATAAAATTCAAAATAAATTCGTGATATACATATTTAATATTTTAAAATATGATAATTGGACTTTAGCATTGAATTTCCCAAGTGGTTCTTTCAACTTGAGTAATATTTATTGAGTATTATTCATAATAAATTAAGTAGTATTTTTCATTTCCATGAGACTATTGTTACAGTAGGTAGTCAGGCCAACATGAGCAGGGCAGGAAAGGGCACCCCCACACACCAAGAATGTCAGGCAAACATCAGTTCTTGGTCAGGTGAACTGTAGCTCTAAAGTAATAATTGGTCATAGTGGCACTGGGAAAGGCAGTCTCCTAACAGATGGAAAACCTGAAACTGGTGATGAGCTTTCTGATAAGATCTCAGGAGTTGGGCAAGTAGGCTCAAGCATGTGCACTAAGAGGCAAAATGGTGGAATTTAAGTGATATATGACCTTACTCTAGGAACACTCGACAGGTAAGGGAACATGTGAGCGTGTGCACAATTTTTGTGAACACTGTGCATGCGGCCCCTCCCAAGCGCTGGCAGACCATTGCACATGCAGATAGCCCACCCCAAGGGAAAAATCAGGGGAGAAGTAAATGCAAGACCCCAGAAGTGTGCCAACATATAAAACCCCAAGTCAAAAGGTCAAACCGTGCACTTGACTCTCAGGTCACCTGCTTCACTCTCTTCTATATGTGCTTAACTTCCTTTCATTCCTGCCCGAAAATTTTAAATACACTTTCACTCCTGCTTTGAATTTGCTTCAGACTCTCATTCTGCCTTATGCCCCCCCATCAAATTCTTTCTTCTGAGGAAGCAAAAAGTGAGGTTAGGGTAGACCCATATGGATTTGGTACCACTAACATACTTTGATACTATGTGACTCAGATATGTCCCATTGTTAGCATATTTTGGTGCCACATGATTTAGATACATTCCACAGTAGGTAAGACCCTTCTCTGCCTCACCTTCTTTGACTGGAGGCGTTCAACCCCCGTATGTAGTTTTCCTTCTCCCTTTCTGCTCTTCCGCTTACTAACCGACCTTCAGATAGATTCCTCTCAGCCACAGGGGCTCTGCTCTCCCTGGCTCTGCCAGCTCCTAATGGCTTCCCATACACTTTTTGTCCCTGATATGCCCCAGGGCTAAGTTTTTCAGTGGCTTTTAAGCCAATTGTCTGCCTGAATAGGGCCTCACTCTGTGACTCTTTAAGGACCCTATCTACTTGCTTTTTATGAGTTACCACCCCTTTGGGAGGGGGGAAAATTCTTCCTTTGCCATTTATGAGTTCTTAACCCAAGCTCTAAGTCCTCTGGAGGTTACTACTTTATATCCAAAGGGCAAATAGACATTACTGTCTTGAATCCAAAGGCTGCTGTTTTTGTGAGCATAGGAAGGTTTTCCATGAGTGTTCCTCTCACTTTCTCCTGTAGCCTCCATTTGTCTAACCACTTCCATGCCCTTCTCAATGCGCATCAAGACCTTCAAGCTCCTATTCAAAGGGAGGGAAGCTCAGGCCCCTTGCAACAGTTAACTGAAAAACAGGCTTCTCGTCTAATGAAAGAACATGGAAAGTGGGAATCTGAGAAAGGAGATAATCATTTTGTTGCTAGAATGCTCTGAACAAGAGTCACTACAAGGTCATGGAGACAAGATAGAGGCCTGCCTATATCCTTACCTATATAGGTAAGGCCTGGAGGCATACAGAGTTGTCTGCTATGGGTTGCATCTCTTAGGCTATGTAAAAGAGTGAGGTTCCTTTCTGTCTTTGTAATCTCCCACTGTATTGCCAGTGATGCCCATCAAATTCTGGTTTAATGCCTATTCAATAATAAAACTGTTCTCTTTCTCTATTATCTTTGGGGAGAGGATTGGGGGTTGAGAAAAGATTTTGCTTTTCCTAGCATAGCAAACCCCTGTTTTGTAATATGTGGATGTTTTCTAATAATAAATACTATCAATGAAAAAATTCATCACTTTCAAGAATCAGCTAACTCTCTTATGCAACCTGATAAAGGAAACAAGAAAAATCCAAATCTCATGGAGCTATGCTGGACAGTGAAATCTCATCTGCACTTTTGTCTAGTGTCCTAAGCTCCACTTCTAGTACATAGAGTTGCTGACTTACCAGGTTTTTCATCAAAAGTAAAAGTCACTAAGAGTTAACAGTGCAACATGTACTTAAGCCTACTGTAAAAACAGTTTTACACACAAGGTTTGCAAGAAAAGTAAAATGTGCTTTGGTAAAAGATTTTAAGAAAGCATGGGAATGTGAATTTTTTGCCAAGTTTAGAGGTTTAAAGGATTGTTTTAAGTTAGGTAGGATAAAACTGAAGGTTTGAAGCAAAATGTGGAAGGTTTATAAAAGATTAATCTTATAAGATAAATTCTGTATGTAAACATATTGGCTAAAGTTAAAGGGGTATTATTCAGTTTTTCTATAAATTGAACATTGGAATAAAAGCACAGCACTGTTTTCTTAGAGCCCTGTTCTGCTTTTTTTTTTTTTTTTTTTTCTTCAGATGGAGTTTTGCTCTGTCGCCCAGGCTGGAGTGCAATGGTGCGATCTCGGCTCACTGCAACCCCCGCCTACTGGGTTCAAGTGATTCTCCTGCCTCAGCCTCCTGAGTAGCTGGGATTATAGGCATGCACTACCATGCCTGGCTAATTTTTGTGTTTTTAGTAGAGTCGGGGGTTTGCCATGTTGGCCAGGCTGGTCTTGAACTTCTGAAATAAAGTGATCCTCCTTCCCTGGCCTCCCAAAGTGCTATGATTACAGGCATGAGCCGTGGTGCCCAGCCTTGTTCTGCTCTTTAACAGAAAATTGTAAAGGGTTATAAAAGGCTTATGAGAATCTTACCTTATGGTCAAACTGATTAAGATTGGAAGATTTGTCTATAAGGTTTTATTAAGAACTGACTTCGACATCAATAGTACACTAATGCAAAGGTCAAATATGTCTTTCTTTAGACAGTTTTTGTATAAATGTATTATTGGTATATGTTCCAAAGTTTTGCAAAACTTCTTTAATTCCAATATGACTCAGTATACATTATCAGTAATAATTACAATTGTTATGTTAAATTATTGTGTATTGGAGAGGTAACAAATTTCCTTGTCAATTGTGTCTTTGACTGTGGCTGCCCTTATATATATATGTCATCCATATGTGATTGTTGTCTTGTTTTAACCCTCTTTAAAAGGTGGTTTTATAATCAGCTATAGGGTTAACTGCAGGTTTCTGATAACTTTGGACATAGAACAGAGGAAAAACTTTCTGGATTCTCATGGAAAGTTGAAATGTTCATGAATATCAAGCAGAACAGCAGTTAATGGCATGGACTGAACTAATAAAAGACTGAAATAATCATGTTATGACTTTTTGTTTAAAATGTTGCTGATCCTCTGTGGGTTTTTTCAGAGCCAAGAACACTTTTGAGCTATTTACAGCTTTTAACAATTCAGTAAAGTATACTCCTATATACAAAACTTAAAGCATTTTTGTTTCTCTCTACCTGATGTCTCCAGAATTTGGAAACTCTTTGTGAGTATTCTTAAATTATGGCAATATAATTATTTGCATAAGTGCAATAACAATCTGTTTTCTTTTGCAACAGGATACAATTCAAGAAACTGGTTATTTTACCAAGGCTTTGACTGGAATGGTATGATTTCCTTTATGGAATCCAATTTGACTTACAAAGTCAATAAAAGTCCCTTGGGAAACCTATCCTCATACCTTGTCTACACGGTTCCTGTACAGGATCCTTGACCTGTGGTAAGTAAAGAATGTCACTTTCTGACAGGCCCAGAAGCCCCAAGTTATCTTGGGACCCCAAGAGGGGAGGAATTTATCCTCTTTGTAAGGTTTACGAAAGTCTGATCTAAGATTCCTTATGGAACAAAGTTCCATCAATGCCAATTTAAAAAGGAACCTATACGGCCAATAATTATTCTTGCTGTGTTTTATGCAAATAATCAGGCCAAGGAAATAAGACTAAAGCTTATTTTGCAAACAAATCAGTTCCATCATTATTTGATTTTAATAAAAATGAGGACTGGAGAGAGAAAAACTATGTTTCAAAACCTATGGTACATTTGTTATTAGATTCTAGTCTCATCAGTTGTTTTTGAGGTTTTGTCTGCAATTTAGACTAACTCTGCTTATCCCTGTGAACGAACCAGTGATCGCTGGCTGCAGCTCAGAAGAAACAAAAGAGATGGGTAATGTAAAAATATTGATCTAGCTTTTCTTCCTCATTTAGGTTTTTGATTCACTAGACTATTTCTCTAACAATTTAAATCTTTTTGTTTACAGTCCTCCTTTATTGCCTTCATAATTAACTTCCATTTTCTACTCTTAGCGCTGCCTTCCCAAGATTAATTTGGGTGATATTAGTATGATTAGAATTTGTACAACCTACTGACAACTTTTTAACAATGAACTTTAGATTTCACTGTGAGATTGAAAGTAAAAAGATCTTTTAAGAAAAATGCCTGCTAGAATTTAGAACATTTGCCCTACCTGGAAAATCTACTATTTTAAACTAATTCTAGATAGACAATCGTTAAAAAACAGAGATTTCTCCTGCCTGCCTTTCCTTTTAAAAACCAAAATTTATTTGCTTCATTTATCTACTTCTTTATATAGGTATTTAGAAATACACTTAAGGAAACTAGAGGGCAAATTGTGGTTTCATTTATGCAAAATATAGCCTCTATTGATTTTAAAAATAGAGTTATAGATCAAAATTGAAACAAAAATTTATCACAGATTGGTATAAGAAATTTTACAAATTCTTAGAGAAACCAAATCTAAAAACAGCTTTAGAGTTGAATTATGCTGTATTTCAACTCTCTTACCTCTGGTATTCAGTTTACATTAGTAAAATTTAAATAACTTTTCTAGACCCTGCAAATTAATGGTCTACATTAACCTAATATATTTTTAGAGTGAAATTTATCTTGCTGCTAAGCAGTGTGTTATACAACATGGTGAATGTTTACATGTTGGAATTTTTTAATATGTAATTTTATAGCACTACAAATGTTTTTTAAAGAGTCTGGGGACTTGCTCGTTTTAAGAGGAAAAGTATTTTTTAGAAATGTTTGTAAGTTTCTTTTAAATGTTTTTAATCAACAAGTTTAAACTACCATAGACTATACAGCATGATAAAAATTTAATGCTACATGAATTAATCTTTAAGGGTATATTAAATTAGGCTAATCACACAAACAAAAAAATAAAATAAACTCCAAGAGAAGCATGGTTGAAAATGTCTGCACTGTAAGTGTATACAAGGCTCCCTGTGCACAAGTGATAGTCCCTGGAAAGCAAGAGAGAACATAGGGCCCCCACAACTCAAAGTTCAATAGGGCTGGAACCTACACCCATTAGATTGTTGAGAGGCAAGCAATGAGCCTGAAAATATATAGGTGGAAGCTATAATTGGAGCATAAAAAGCAGACTACATAACATAAAAGAATGTTCACCTAAGGAGGACAAAAAGCCTTTAGGATTGATATTTCAAAGAGACTGCTATATGCACGATGGACTGGAGGAATGCAGGTGAGGTAAGTGGATGGCTTGCAGAGGTTTGGCGGTGGAGATGGAATGAAGTTAATAAGGCTGGGGTGGATTTATTTTTTTTTTTATTTATTTTTTTTTTTTTTGAGACGGAGTCTCACTGTGTCTCCCAGGCTAGAGTGCAGTGGCGCGATCTCGGCTCACTGCAAGCTCCGCCCCCCGGGTTCACGCCATTCTCCCGCCTCAGCCTCCCAAGTAGCTGGGACTAAAGGCGCCCGCTACCGCGCCCGGCTAGTTTTTTTTTTTGTATTTTTAGTAGAGACGGGGTTTCACCATGTTAGCCAGGGTAGTCTCGATCTCCTGACCTTGTGATCCACCCGCCTCGGCCTCCCAAAGTGCTGGGATTACAGGCTTGAGCCACCGCGCCCGGCCGGCTGGGGTGGATTTAGAGGTAGAATTGTCAAGGCCTGAAGAGAGACAGGTTGTGCAGAGTGAGGAGCAGGAAAGAGTCAACAACCAAGGTGATTCTCAGATGTCTGATTTGGACACTGGGTGCATGGTGGTGCCAGTCACTAAGAAAAAAAACATCAAGGAAAGGGCAGTTTGAGTTTGGCGTGTGGATAAGCTTTGTGCATGTTGAATTGGAGATACCTGTGAGCCTTCTAAGTAGTGATGTCCGGAAAGAGCTGGATCTGTGGATCTGGAGCTCAGGAGCATAACCCAAAGGAGATGAAGATGTGGCATCATCAGATGATGGTTGGTGATTGAAATCTCAGGCATGAGTCATATCTCCCCAGAAAAAGGTGTGTTGTCAGAAGATAACTGACCTTGGAATAACCCTGCAGAGCACTGTAAATGTGTGATGATCAGAGAAAGATGGTCCTGTGTCTAAGCCCAGATTTCCTATGGGGAGTGGTGGTGGGGCTGAGGGGTGTGCCATAGCAGGCAGTAAGAATAAGAGAAAAATAAAAGTGAGATAGGAAAGGCAGGAAATCAAACACATGGTGATGTGTTACCTATTTTGCCACAGCCTCAAAGGAAACAGTGTGGTGTATTGGTTATGCAAGACATCTCCAAAGAGATTTTGTGTAACCACTGCCCTTGGAAATAGTCTCTTGGGCAGAGGAAGAGTGTACAGTGTCTCTTCTGGCTCTCTCTTATTTGCTGCCTTTCATTGATCACTCCAGCTCCCTGTGCATTAGCTTTCCTGCATTTCTTGGTTGTGCTAAGCAGCCCTTCTAGGCAGCCATCAAGAAAGTAGAAGATTCTGTGGTTGTATTTAGCACTAATCTTGGTAGGAACTTCTAGTACTCCCTCCACAGAGGGCACAGCGGAGGCTTCCCGAAGCTTCCATGCTGGGAGATCTGAGACAGATGGCATTGGGGAGAGATGCAGTCCTGGTGGCAGGACCTGGAGTTTTGCAAATGATTAAATGATGTAGCTTTCATCTGGCCTCTCTGGCTAGGAGTCTGGGCAAATGGCTGAATCAATTTCTAAAATTACATAATGAATTTTCTAAAATGCAAAATGAAGGCAGGTCTAGCACATCCTGTAAGGAAAACTGAGAGGATAGAAAAGTGGAAGAAAGCAAAATGATGTCACTGTTAGCAAGGAAAGAGTATGTCTAGTGTTCCTGTCAAGTAAAACAAAATAGAAACTGTAGTAGATATGTATGAATTCCCATGCTTCTGGGAATGTAGCTTTCCTGTGGAGAATAATGGCTCCCCTACTTTTAGTTCATTCAGTTTGGTTTGAATGAACTCCACCCAATGGGACTTAGGGTGACCCAGGTACAAGCAATCCACCTGTGAACCCCCAGCCACTCCACACACACACTGAGTGCAGGAGAGGCTTGTGAGTCAGTGAGGCCAATGGGACTCCATGCTAGGGATTTTGCTGGAACAACTGGTACAGAGCTGGAAGCCTGGGAGTTTGAAATTTTGTAAACCAATGAATGAATGTCCTTTCTTTGATTACACCAGTTTCAGTTGTTTTTTTCTATTATCCTGCCTTTTCTGTTCCTCCCAACTGCTACAGAGGCAGAGAAGTGACCACTGGATTTAGTTACAGAGACGCCATGGCCTCAGTGAGGATGGTGTCAGTGGAGTGGCACTGGCAGAAGCTGAGGTGATTCTGGCCAGGCACGGTGGCTCACGCCTATAATCTCAGCGCTTTGGGAGGCCGAGGCTGGCAGATCATGAGGTCAAGAGTTTGAGACCAGCCTAGCCAATATGGTGAAACCCTGTCTCTACTAAAAATACAAACATTACCCAGGCGTGGTGATGGGCATCTGTAATCTCAGTTACTCAGGAGGCTGAGGCAGGGGAATTGCTTGAACCCAGGAGGCAGAGGTTGCAGTGAGCAGAGATCACACCACTGCACTCCAGCCTGGACAACAGAGCAAGACTCCGTCTTAAAGAAAAAAAAAAAAAAGGAAGTGGGGATGATTCTCACTACTGCTTTATTCTCTTTCTTCAACCCTTAAAATGTTGTTTTATCTACTTATGAGGGGAGGACAATGATTAGAGAAGCAGAAATGACCAAAGCAGACTGTATGTTACCTTTGAGCCTTTTGGTCTGGACCTCACCTGGCAGCTGGGGCTACTTCTTCCTGGGTGCCAAAGCACCTCCAGAACACAGCAGATGTCCATTAATTTTCAAAAGTTGCAAGGACTCAATCATAACGAATAGGTTTGATCTGAATTTGTGTTTTTTTCAAGTATCTAATTTTGTACCAGTTGCATAGGTAACTTTTATTAAATACAAAAGGTTCATTTGAGATTCCTGACCCACCTAGACAAGGAGCAGCCCAGAGGAGGTGCTAGATCTACAGTTTCCACAGAAGACAGTGTCCTTCTGATGGCTGAAGAGGCTTATATTTTGGTCAAATTTTCAAAATTTTCAACGTTCTAATTGGTCGTTGTGCCTCCAGTGCCTCCAGTCACTATCTGTTTTTATGCATCATCATACACATTACTAATAGACTAATAATTGTATAATGTTATCAAATGTCTGAGCCTTGTTAAAGCAGAGGCACTGACCGTATACCTATAGAGTGATTTTACTTCTGTTATAGCATATATGATACCCAATGTTTTATTACAATTAGTTGTAGACTATCTTAGATCATTTTGTGCTGCTATAACAAAATACCTAAGACTGAGTAATTTACAATGAGCATAAACTTATTGGCTCACAGTTATGGTGACTGAGGAGTCCAAGATTGAGAGGCCATTATCTGGCAAGGGCTTTCTTGCTGCAACATTCCATGGTGGAAGCGCACAAAGAGAGGGAGGAAAAGCAAGAGAGGGCCAAACACATTTACAACAAAACCCCTCTATAACAAAATCAATCCCGAGATAATGGCATTAATCCATTCAAGAGGGCAGAGCCCTCATGACCTAAGCAACTTTTAAAGTTCCCAACTCTCAATAGTATTGCATTGCATTAAACTCTTGCATTGCACTATTTCATTATAACTTAATCAGTTTTCTACACAAGAACTTTTGGGGATACATTCAAACCATGGCATTGGTATTTGTGTCTTTATATTTATTTGTCAGTTTTGTTTAAAACATAGTAAATTTTTTGGAGGCTACAGGATAATTCAATGAGCATCAACTCATGTATATGGCCACAAGGCAATTAAGTGGAGATTTCCTTAAATGCTGGCATATGGCAGGTAGATATTGATTTCCAAGTTAGCTACTGGAAGTGCGATCTGAGATACGGCATCAGTTTACTTTTTATTTACAGACTTGGTCAATATGGAACAAAATATCAGTCCTCTTTGTATATTTTTAATACATTAAATAATAATGTGATATGGAATTGATGTGCGAACTAACAGTGATAACTAAAACATTCTTTTGGTGAATATTTTTTCTTTACCATGTACCTTTGTGCTTGGTATTTTTGCAGTGTCTTGGTTGAGCCTTTATGCTTTCTCAAACTCAGAGAATATCTATAGTAAACAATCAAGTGCATATGTTTAAAATTCTTTTGAATATATTTTC
This sequence comes from Theropithecus gelada, assembly GCF_003255815.1. Classification (NCBI taxonomy): domain Eukaryota; kingdom Metazoa; phylum Chordata; class Mammalia; order Primates; family Cercopithecidae; genus Theropithecus; species Theropithecus gelada. Next base: position 64,095,668 of record NC_037676.1, on the reverse strand, counting down.
TGATTTCCCATCTGCACCTGCAAAAAAATAAATTATTTTCTGAAAGGAAAAGGAAATGAATTTACAAGGTTAATTTCCTGTGGGAAAAGTGGGGTTTTTAGAGCAACTTTAATGTTTTTATTTTTCTTCAACTTACAACTTATGATTTAATTTTATTCACATTTTATATTCAGATTTTCATGATAAAGAGATGCTATGTCATTTTAGGACACCTCTTCATCATCTGAAATGCTGAAGAAAGAGAACTAAGGAATAAAATTGAGAACAGATTTTAAAATCTCATATTGGCTCAATTTCCCTAATCCTCTAATATTCAGCACTAATTAGTAGTGGCACATAACTGTCTTTCTTGTAGAAGGTTTGAAATGAGTATTTACGACAATTTTCGGATTTTCATCTCAGCTCAATAATGTCTTCTCATCTCTTTCTTTCTTCCTTCCTTCCTTCCTTCCTTCCTTCCTTCCTTTCTTTCTCTTTCTTTCTTTCTTTCTTTCTTTCTTTCTTTCTTTCTTTCTTTCTTTCTTTCTTTCTTTCTTTCTTTCTTTCTTTCTTTCTTTCTAAGTTGAATCACCTTTGTAATGGAAGTTGGGATCTTCAGTGTTAAGAATAAATACCCAAATGTTCTCTGAACAGAAGTCAGCATTAGCTTGGCTAGCATGTAATCCAAAAGCTCTCCTCTCAATTTTGATCCAGTAACTTTGTCAAAGACACTGCCAGACATATGTAGAACCAACATTACTGCCCAAGAGTGATAAAAGCTTTTTAGAAGGATAAGTAAAATTTCTCATCCAAAAACATTAGGACAAAAATAAAGCTCTAAAGCCATCTTTTTACCTTTTCAGTCTATCTATTTACAAAATATATCTGAGAACATTTAAAAGATGTGGGCTATTTGGAAGAATGAGCAGTGGCTCAGTGTGTGCCAAGCCCTTATTCCTTGTGTGGAGTTACCCCATAGAAGTGAGTGAATGTGGAGAATGGCACTACCATTTGGTGAGCAATTCCTATTTGCCACATCTCCACTAAGCACTTTACACACATTACTTTCTTATGTTATTCTTCCTAGAACATTGAGGGATGACCATTGTACCTTTTTTTAAGAGATGAAAATTGAATCACAATTTCATTACAAGAAATTCAGGTCAAATGCAAAGGATCAAAATTTAGAATATCTTCAGATTTTTCAAAAGTTAATGTAAAAGATAGCTGTGGACAGATACTTTCAAAATTTGGTAGGCAAAATATCCCTTACTCAGATTACATACCCAGGCAAACTATGAATCAGGTGAGACAGGACATTCTCAAGCAAGAGAGTGGTAAAACAACAACAAAAATAAACAAACAAAAGTCCCACCGTTTCTTAAAAGGCTGTAGTCCAACAAAAAAGATAAAGTAGAAAAGGAAAAGGAAAAGAGAAACTCATGGGCTTCAGAAAACAGAATATAGAAAAAAACAGAAGGAAGATATTTCTCCACCCCTCTTGAATCTGGACTGGCTGTGACTGTCTTAGGACAATGAAATGGTGACAAAAGTAACACAAGTGGAAGTTTTGAAAGGTTTGCATGCTAGAGCTTCATCCATACTGTTCATAGGAGCCCTGCCCTCTCACTGTGTAGAAAAGTCTGAGCTTGACTGCCAGGTAATGAAAAACACATGGCCCCGTAATGGCCCCAATTAACTTGTCCAGCCAGTTAACTCCAAAAGCAAAGTTTTTAGCTGAAATGCACTCAGACACATGAGTGAATGCAACAAAAGACCAGCAAAAAACCACTTGGCTGAGCACAGCTCAAACTGCTGACCCACAAAATTGTAATAGTGTTGGTTGTTTTAAGCAGTCAAGTTTGGCAGTAGCTTTTATGCTAGAAGAGCTAACTGATAATAAAATTGGAAACCAATGTGGCCTGCTATCAAAAGAAAACTTAAAATATATGTCACTGACTTTGAGAACAGGCAACAGACAGAAGCTGAAAAAGCAGTGAGGACATTATTTGCAAAGTTTGAAAAATGGTGAGTGGAGTTCTACAGGAGCAAAACAATTGGCAAAACTTATACCTGCAGCAACTCTGAAAAGTGCAAGCACCCAATATGTTTTCAGATTTGCTAAGGAGACCACCAGCCAGAATCTTGAAAGTGCTATTTCAATTCTCTTATGATAAGAGGCAGGAAGGAAGAGATGAGTTAAAGAAAGAATTGTTTCATTTTTACGCAGAATTTAGAAAGAATATAGAAGGCTCAGCATTTACTGGGTTAGAAAATAAAATCTCATGTTCTGCCTCTTCAGCTAGTAAAACATTCTTCATGGTAAACATCAAATCAAAAGTGTGTCTGCAGGCCGGTGTGGTGGCTGACTCTAATCCCAGCACTTTGAGAGGCCAATGCAGGTGGATTACTTGAGGCCAGGAGTTAAAGACTAGCTTTGCTAATGTGGTGAAACCGCTTCTTTACTAAAAATACAAAAATTACCAGGGCGTGGTGGCAGGCACCTGTAGTCCCAGCTACTTGGGAGGCTGAGATATAAGAATCACTTGAACTCAGGAGGTGGAGGTTGCAGTGAGCCGAGATCATGCTACTGCATTCCAGCTTGGGTGACAGAGTGAGACTCTGTCTCAAATAAATAAATTTAAAAAAATTAAAATGTGGCTGAAAAGCCAACTGTAAGACCTCTAAAAGATTTAGAGTAGTACTAGAAATACCTTTCAACCAAATGAAAGGACTTCTGAGAAATGTATCCAAGCAAAAGAACTACTACATTTGACCTAAAGGGACTGAAATTATTCATATTTCAGAAAGGATCTCTGAGATCCCAAAATTCCACTTGAAGAAAGAGATTTAGATAGCTGCCCATTAAAAACATGGGCCATTTTTTTTAATAAGGAGAAAATGACATTTCCCAAAAGATACCATAAGCCCAAGAGATGGAGCCAACAGCCATGAATTAGCAATAAATTAGGAAGCCATCAATCTTGAATTAGCAGTAGATTAGGAAGCAACAGATTGGAAGACCACTCCCAGGGAGCAGAACCAAGCTCTAATTAAGGAACATCTGCTACCAATAGAGCAAGGAATTTGGCATATTTGTCTTGCAGGATTTCAAATTTCTTGTGAACCAGTGAATGCCTTTTTGGATTGAGAGTGTCTATTACGGAATGTTATAACTATATGGTAGAGTATGGCACAGTGTGATTTGTATGGAGTATCTATATGCATACAGAGAGTGTGTGTGGTAGGGAGCATATACCTTGTCTTAATTCATTAGTATCTGGATACAAAGGATGCATATCTGAGGGCATACTGAGAGCATGGACTTTTGGGGAATCTAAATTGGGGAGCATTTCTTACAAGTGAGAGTAAGGTAAGTTACTGTGGCCAGAAAGTAAACTGTGGTAGATGGCAAAAATATCCACAATGCTTTGTAGCTCTGACATCAAATGTTGAATCTTCCTCTACCTCCATGGGTCTGGTCTGGTCTTATTACTTGTTTTGGCTAATGGAATAGAAATAAATATTACGCAAGCAAATAATGGAAATAGTGCAGGTGCATTGGGGATTCCTCTCTTGCTGCTTTTGAGTCTGTATGAAGAAGTCTGAGCTAGCCTGCTGGTTAATCAGAAATGTGTGGTTTAATCACCACCTTTGCCCCAGCTGAACAGTCAGCCCTAGGAAGCCCTAGAAGCTGCACCATTTAGCTGACAGGCAGCTACTGAAGACATATACATAATCAGAGATTTCAGAGAAAGCCAGCTAAAGAACCACCCAGTTGAGCCCAGACCAATCTGCTGACCCATGGGTCACAAGCTAAATAAATGACTGTTTAGGGGTACTTTGTTGCACAAAAATTGCTAACTGATAAACTCACCACACACAATTTGCTTATGAACCACTTATTCTACAGTTTAGAAAGTGACACATTACTCACTCACTCCTCTCCTTTCTGCTTACTGGCAACACTTTAATTTGAACCTGCCCCAGTTTCAATGGGCATATTTTTAAGTGCCAGGATATACTGCATATTTATGCTGGAGCATGTCTGTGGTTCTTCAATGGTTTTAGAAAAGAGCAATAATGCCTTGATAGATAAAAATTCAGAATCCAAATCTATTTGAAAGACCAATTTCCATTTATTCCCCCCTCTATGAGGATATTCATCATTATTCCAACCCCTCACATCTGTTGTGTTTAAAAATCATTTTAATCTGTGTGGAATCTCTTTGACAATGGACTTCACTATGCCAAGATCACAAAATTAAATTAGTACTACAGCCAAGAGTTAATACGAGGGCCATTCATTCCACTTAACCTCCCCATCCCTACTGATTTACTTAAATATCTCTCCCATCCCCATGAGTGGCAATGATCTGTTTTATGAGGCTTTGCCTTCATGCTACCTCCTGTCCGTTATAACAAAGGGAGGCTGGAGTTACACAGGTTTGGGTTTAGATATTTGCTCTGGCACTTACCTGTTGTGTGTCAGCATGATTATATGTACCTCATTATATTTTATAAGGATTAAATGGGATAATCCATGAAAAATACCTTAGGGCCTTCCATGTATTAAACTCTCTATTTAAAAAAAGAAAAAGATTTATGTGACTGAGAGGTACATAACATCTCTGCTTTTTCTGTCATTGTAACAAGGGGTTTATAAGACTGAGGTGCTCCAGCAGGGTTCATTGAACTGGATAAAGATGAGGGCTGTTTCTTGGTCATTGTGTAATCTCTTTAGCATATGCTATTGTTTGGTTGAAGGGTGAGAACAGATTTGACCATGCAGTAGGTTGCATCCTCTCTGTGTAGCTGAACATCACAGGGAGGTATGCCTGTTTAGCTTACATGGAGCCACTCCTGAGAGAGCATCATGCTCTGGGAGGCAACAGGGTTTTCTGGATTGAGCATAGGAGTGGGAATCATGGGACTTGAGCTTCATGCCACCAAGTTCCAGTGCTAATTTTATCAGTGACCTTGGGCAAAACACTTTCCTCCTTTTCTTTTTATTAGAAAGAAACAATTGATCTTATGACCACATCACAAAGATGTAGTGAAGATGAATGTAGACTATCTGGAGCAGCTTCAGAGGGAAAAACCACAGAGTACATAATTAGTTTTATAATCTATAATTAAGTCTATAAATAGTGAAGAGGTATCCACATCTGAATTATACAATTAAAAATTAGACTTTTATCATTCTAAGGAAAATGAAGACCAATTATTTGGTAATATTAGTAGAGTTGGCAAACTGAAAATAACAAAGATCGTGGCCTGAACACAGCCTTAATGCATCTGGACTCTGTAGATAAGATAAAGCTCCTAGTGGAGACTATAACATGCACATCTGAAGGCAAATGATGGTTAGATAAACATCAGCAAGATATTAGAATAGAATTCTCCAAAATTCATCCCATTGCAGAAACATCCATTTGAGTAACTATCCATGCACAAAAATATTTTCACAAGGGCTAGGGAAATGAGGTGAGAGATTACACACCTAGGTATAGCATGAAAATAAGAAGAGACAGAAAATACCCAACATTTGAAGGAAAGAGAGATAAGTTATCACCGACCTTTGCTTCAGACCCCAACACTTGGAGCCACCTCAGTGAAACCCAGCACTGGGCATGCGCCCACAGCCCCAGGCTCTAGGTTAGTATCTGTAGACTGAGCATCCAAGCCTGCCCTTATGCCAAGCAGGATCCCATGGCCTCAAGCTTCAGGCCTGCCTAGTAGACTCAGTCTCCATCTCCTTAATGTTGACCGTAGGCCAGCTCTCACATAATAAGGTTCTAGGCCCATTCTAGGCAATACCAGGCTGGTCCCAACAGTCCTGGACTCCAGGCAACTCCAAGCCCTGGGCTGGTCCCCATGATCCCAGCCTCCACAGCCCTAGTCAACAGGCTGGCACCTATGGACCCAGACACCAGGCCAGACCCTGCAGAAACAGAAAATAGGCCAATTCAGCACAAAACCAGCCCCTGTGGCCCCAGGACTCAAGGATACCCTAGCAGCAAGTCAACACTGCTGGCCTCTAATACCAGGTGGGCACCTGCAGACACGGCTTCCAGGCCTGACCAGTGCTAGGCCAGTCCTCACAGCCCCACTGTCCATATTGGCCCCTGCAGCCTCACACATCAGCAGACCCAGGGTTCAGGATGGTCTTAGCAGACCCCAGGATTGGATTGATCGCCACAGACCCAGGCTGCAGGACTGCCCCTGTATACCCAAATTCCAGACTGGTCCCCAAGGACCCAGGACCCAAGCCAACCCTTAAGGACCTAGCCTGCAGACCAGCATTTGCAGATCCAGTCTCCAGGCCAGCACTAATGGACACAAGCTCCAGGCCAATCCCCGCAACCCTATGCTACAGGCCAACCGCAGTCACTCCAGACACCAGGCAAGCACCTAAAATCCTAGGTTACAGACCAGCCCATTTGGACCCAGATTCTATGCCAGCTCCAGCACCAGACCAGCCCAGGCCACAGGTCAGTCCCTGTGCCCCCTGACTTGAGAGGATTCAGAGGCCAGGCCTGCTCCAGGAGATCCAGGACCCAAGCCCACCCAGTACATTCAGTGCCAGGCTGGACCCTATGGTCTGAGGCTCCAAGACCACCCCATGTGAAAGCAGACTCCAAGCCAGCACATGTAGACTCAGGGCCCAGGTCCATTCCAGTGATCCCAGGCACTAGGCCCATCCCAGATCTTGGTCAGTCCCTGCAGACTCAGAATTAAGGCCATCCCTGCACCAGTTTAGTCCCTGTGAACCCAGGGTCCAGGTCCATCTCCACACACTCAATTAACAGGTCCACCTTAGTGGATCCAGGCTTCAGCCTCAATTCTGCAGACTCAGACATCAGGCAACCTACCTGCTGACCCAGGCTCGAGGTCAGCCTGACTGAGGACTCCAGCAGTAAACTCACCTTTGGACTATACCAGACAACCTGTCCAGAATCTCTGGACAGGCTGACTAGCAAAGGGCTTTCCTAGACAAAGCTGCTCTTCAACTTCAAACACTGAAATAAGTCCCTACTTCTTCCAAAAGTGCAGACATTAACGTAAGGCAACAAGAAATATGAAAATCCAAGGAGACATAACACCACCAAAAGAACAATAATCTCACAATAATTGACTCCAAAAGAAATGAAGATAAACAAATTGCCTGATAGATAACTAAAAATAATTGTTTTAAGAAAGCTTAATAACCTGAAAAAAAAAATCAGAGAAATAATTAACTGAAATTAGAAAAAGAATAAATGACCAAAATAAGATATTTAACAGAGAGATTGAAATTATTTTTTTAAAAAACTAAACAGACATTCTGAAGCTGGAAAACACAATGAATGAAATTTTAAAATGCAATAGAGAGAATCAATAGCAGAACTGATCAAACGAAAGAATTTGCGAACGTGAAAGATTGAAAATATACAGTTAGAGGAGAAAAAAAGAATGAAAAAATATGAAGAAAGCTTATGGGATGTATAGGACAGTATCAAATGGGCAAGTGTTAGAATAATAAGACTATGTAAAAGAGCAAAGAAAGACAATGTAGAAACCTTATTTAAAGAAATAAGAGCAGAAAACTTTCCAAATTTTGGAGAGGAATATAAATAGTACAGGTGTAGAAAGGTCAAAGTCCTCCAATCAAATTCAATCCGAACAAGACTATACAAAGACATGTTATAGTCAAGCTATCAAAAAACAAAGACAAAGAGAAAATCCTGAAAGCAGTGAGAAAAATGATGCAAATAATATTTAATGAAATTCCAGTAAGAAGAACGTAAAGTTTCTCAGAAGAGATCTTATAGGCCAGGAGAAACTGCGATGATATATACAAAATGATGAAGTAAAAATAGTAATTAAACCGCCAACTAAGAACCCTATATCCAAAAATATATAAATTTCTTCTTCATTTCTTCTTCAGAGGAAGATCATGGCTCAAACACAGCCTTAATGCATCTGGACTCTGTAGTAAGATAAACCTTCTGGTGGAGACTGTGACAGGCACATCTGATGGCAAAAGATGGTCAGATAAACATCAGCAAGATGTTAGAACAGAATTCTTCAGAATTCATCCCACTACAGAAAGTTTAAAAAGCAATAGAGGGCATCAACAGCAGAATTTATCAAGCAAAAGAACCCATTTGTGAATTTGAAAGACTGAATGTCTTCTTCAGAAATAAAGAAGACAACAAAACTCCCACACAAGCAAAAGCTATTTTCTCTAGCTGATTCAGTTCCTCTTCACCAGCCACGACTTCCCTAGGCTGAGACCAAGAGGGTGAGGGAGATGTAAACTTAGCAGTCTCCCAGGTTATTTCAAATAGTTTACTGATGTAGAGTCTCACTCTAACAGACCTGTTCCTCCCCTTTTACCCTCTTGATTGCCCAGATGGCTGTTAGCAGTAGGAAAAGCTTCTTACCCTCCTGATATCAGGATGAAGAAAGGGATCTTAGGTCTCATAGGAGGTCTTGGGCTCATCTCTTCTGTACCAAGTCTTTGATACTCACTGTCTGTTGAATATGTATGTTAAAATCTGGTTTATCCAGTCTTAAAGAAGGCATTCTGCCTGTGTTCTTGCTCAAATCCTGGCTTTTGTAGCTCCAGATGTGTTTGCTCAGCCAGGCCATGTTTCTGGGAGGCCAGCACCTTTCATGGCTGAGTAGGCCTCTCTCCAACTCTCATCACTATATTTCACCCACCAACATAATTGTGTGAGCCTTGAGAGACCTGTGCATCAACCCTTCTATTCAGGGTCATTTTACTTGTGCCAACAGGAGCCCCTCTAAAAGCTCCCCAGCGCTTAAACCATCCCTTCGCTCAAAGGAAGCAACAACTTCTGATCCTTTCCATGCTACACAAGAGTCCAGACTAGGTGAAGAGCACTTAACACTGTCCCCTCCTTACCCAGACATACTGAGCTGCCATATTTACTCACTGTGGTTTCTACAAATCATGACCTTGGTCTTCAGCCTTACCGGCTGAAAACACAATGACAGATGGTAAAATGTACCTTGGTTCTCAGAATTTCCCACAGTGTTCTCAGCATTTCCAGACTTCATCTTTCCCATTCCCTAGCCAGGGCTGAGTTTTACAACATTTTTCTCTATTTCTTTGAAATAAGTATTTCTTTTAGACATACCAACCACTCCTAAACTAGTTGTAACATAATCCTTGTTTTCACTGTTTTTATTCTCTTTCCCTTTAAAATTCTTTTTCTTTACTACTTTCCTCACAAGAGTCATCGTTTCCTTCTACCCTTCAGGTGGACCTGGTTTACAATAGTCTTAAAAGTCCACATATCCGGTCTTTAGATTGAAGAGTATACACACACAGGTAATATTTAATGGGCTGGGCTCTTCTTCATGCTGGAGATAGAGCAGTTAACAGATCACTCAAAGCCCCTGCCTTCATAGAGCATGTCTTCTAGTAGATAACCAAACACTGATTTATTTATATTGATCAAATAATGGAAGTTATTATCCCCTACATTTCTGTAAAATCTGCCAAGCACTGAAAAACATGTGTATGTGTATGTTTGGAGGAATGTTCAGTAATGGATAACTCTTGCCTTCAAAGAATTTCTATATTCAACTATGAAAACCAGAAGTAAGTAGACTGATACCCTGATAGATCAATAGATAAAGACAAAGGTATGAGAATTTTAATAGTCATGTGGAGCAACATGCATGTGCCTAAAGGGAATTGCAATTAGTAGAAATAGAATGAGTTTCTGATTATTTGGATAATTCCCTTCACTTCACTATACTCTATGTACCCTATATTTGACACTATATACCTACACACTCCACTTTACCTCCTTTTATAATGGATGAACTTCCTTTGTCCTTGTCTCAGGCCAGCTCCCTAACTTTGCTAATGGATACCATTTTGTTACCGAGTCCAAGCCCATTGCTTCTACGATCATGGTCTGTCTTCATAAATTATCTTTTTTTTTGTTTCTTTTTATTGCATTTCTGTGAGCATGCAAAAGCAACACGGTTGCTCCTATCTTAGACAAATAAATGACTTAATGTCAAAGTGTCACAGAATTCAGTCCTGGGTCCTTTGCCCTTCTCTTACTACCCTCAAGCCCAAAAGTGATTTTATTCAGCATTTGGTTTTGAATGCTGTCTATAGGCTGTTGACTCCAAAGCATGCATCTCTAAGCTCAGCTATTCCCTGAGCTCTAGAGTTAGGCATCCTTATTTAGGTGTCTAATAAGACAGCTAGAAATGAACATGTTCAAAATAGAATTTGTCATTTTTTTCCCACTGGCTCTTTCTTGGTGTATTAGGAGATTCTTGGTCAGAATTCCCATTGTTAGAATTAAAATCCTTTAATTCACACAATATACTTAAATGCTGATTTTTTCCTCACCTGGGAAAAAGGTGAAAAGAACAAACTGACCTTTGATTAAAAGAGGATTCACCAAAAATAAATGAAGCTTAAGCTTCAGGTCACCACGCTGCACAGACCCTTTTCAAGGTGTTGGGAAGGTCCATGTGCTTTTGTAAAATTTTCGAGAGTCCAATATTTTAACTATATTAGATTTAGAACTCTGTTTCATTGCATTCATACTTCCTTTTAGTCACGTTTCCTCTCGTGGCAGATGGCATGAGAGAAGGTGCTGGTCTGTGGGGAAGTTGGGGTGGTGATACAATTATTGTGGTTGAGTGGCATTTATTTATGTAGTTCACAGACATTTCTAAGTTCTGTTAAATTATGTTATTTCAAGATAGAAATGACTTCCAGAATTTTTCCCCTTTGCCTGAAATTCTCTTCTCTTCCCCCTCATTATCTTAGTCTTCCTCTAGCAAATTTCCTTTCTTGAAGAAAGTCTGCCCTGACAAGAATTACACAAGGGTTTCCCTCCCCTTACATTGTTTTATTTTTCTTCATCACACATATATCTATCACAAATAATATCACTCTTTTTTTTGTTCAGTTTTGTCTCCTTCACTAGAAATTAAACTTCTAGAAGTCATGGTGTTTGTCTTTTTCCTTGGTATGTTCCCAAATATTTTGCAATCAGCCAAACCTGAGTAAATAATTAATGAATGAACGAAATTATATCCTTAAATATTTTATAGTGTAAATTTTAATAATTTCTAAAATAAAAACCTAGTGGAATAACTGGCAAGATGGCAAAATAGAAGTCTGCAGCTCTCCTTCCCAACAAACACCAATTTCGGCAACTATACAAGGATGAGAGTACTTTTGAGGGAGAAAAGGAGGCTGGTAGAGAGATGCCAGCATCTTATAGGTGTCTATTCTAATCTATGAATAGACACATTGAAGAGGGTAAGAGAACAGTTTCACTATATCCTCATCACCCCTCCACCAAAGCAGCACAGCTCAGTGCTGTGCCAGGAGACCCTCTTTGCCTTTAATTTGCCTCACAGGGGAAAGTGAAAGTATAATGAGCACCCTGTCTCCCTAGCCATTTGGGACACTACCGAGGAGGCCAACATCTGTCTTATCCCATCCAGAAAACTGAGAGAATTGGGATTACTCAATAGTTTGCAGGCAGCTAGGAGAAGAAAAACTGAATAGGCACTCAGGGCAATGGAACACAGAACTCAATAAAGTGTTGTGGTTTCTACTAACCACTTTGCAAACTCCACCAAGAGTCCAGACCACCAACCTCAAAACGCAGGTTAACTACAGACCCCAGGTGGTCTACATGTGCCCCTAGCACTCTGCATGCCCCTCCTTTTCATAAGCTGAACTTTTTGTGCTCCCCTGAAGACAGTATATGTGAGTCTCCAAAAATCATACACAATACACAGACACCTAGATCAAACTCTACTAAATTCAGGAAAAGCACCTGAACTTGAACTCTTCAGGGCACTTCCTTGGGCGGCGGGCGGGGGGGAACAACTGGCTTTGTGGGATGGAGATAAGGCATATGATACCAATACTTTCTCCCCAAAAGGGATAAAGAAAAATGGAGTGGGGCATCCATAGAAAAGATCTGAGAGACCCCCACAATGCCTAAGTGGGATGACTGATGAAGATTTTTCACTCTCAAAGCCAGTCAGTAAAAACTGAATGAAGTGATTGCTTCTTGAAATGCAAAGAAGGCAACTCGAGATTTCAAGAAACAACAACAAAAAATTTAACATGACACCACCAAAGAAATGGAATAATGTTTTAATAACTGACCCCAAAGAAATATATATCTACAAATTACCTGACAAATAATTCAAAATAATGGTTTTAAGGAAGCTCAGCAAGCTCCAAGAGAACACAGATAGACAATTCAATGTTATCACAAAAACAATACACAAACAAATGAGACATTCAACTAATAGATACAAATCATAAAAAGGATATGAACAGTAATTCTGGAGCTGACGACTACAGTGAATAAAATCCAAAATGGAGCAGAGAGCTTCAAAAGAAGCTTTCAAACATCTCAATAGTAGGTCTTTCCCTAATCAAACAAAAGAAAAAAATCTATGAACTCAAAGACAGGTTACTTGAAATCAGTCAGATGGAAAAAAGAAAAAATCAAAGAGTGTATAAATAAAAACCTATGTGGTTTGTGGGATACTATCAAAGGAACCAATGCATGTATTCAGAAATTCCAAGAAAAGAGCAGAAATCTTTTTTAAAGAAATAATGGCTAAAAAATCTCAAACACCCAGCTATTTTTTGTATTATTAGTAGAATCGGGCTTTCGCCATGTTGACCCAGGTGGTCTCAAGCTCCTGACCTCAGGTGATCTGCCCACCTCGGACTCCCAAAGTGCTGAGATTACAGGAATGAGCCACCATGCCTGGCCAAGCTTTTTTTAAATCAATATTTTGACTTATTTATCTTAGATTTTGAAAATTTCTTTGTGATTAAGATTTATTGCTAGAAAATTATTGTATTCCTTTGGAGGTATCATATTTTCTTGCTTTTTTGTGCTTCCTGTGTCTTTACACTGATATCTGTGCATCTGGTGTAATAGTCAGTTTTCCCTATTTTTGAATTTACTTTCATAGGGGAGGACTTTTTCCTTAAAATGTATGCCCCACAAAAGACTCATTTCAGGGCTAATTCCATTTTCAAGCCCTCTGAATAGCCACCTCAAAATATGCTAAAGAAAGACATTTTGGCATGAAATATTTTTATTTCCTTCAACTGCATGACCTCATTTACATGCGGCATCTTAAGAAGTTAAACTCACAAAAGTTGACATTAAAATGGTGATTACTAGGAGCTGGGGCTTAAAAGCTGCAAAGTTTTTGATCTACCTGATCAATAAGACTATAGTTAATAATATTGTATTATATTCTTGAAATTTGCTAGTATAATAGATCTTACATGTTCTCACCACAAATAGAAAATTATAACTATTTGAGCTGAAGAATATATTTATTATTTTGATTTCTGCAATCATTTCACAATAATATATGTATTAAAACATCATGTTGTACAACTGAAATTTATATAATTTTATTTGTCAGTTATACCTCAGTGAAGCTGGAAATAAATATCTATTTGAAATTTGCAATAAAATACAGAAATCATATTTCAAACTTACATATTAACTAGTTTGTGAGCTGTCAGAGAAGAACTTGAGACCAGAACTGTCTTCTTACTTCCTGTCCCGTTATTTCTATCACTTGAGCTGTCTTCCTCAGTAACATATTAAACAAAACTGTGTATATTAGAGGTTCCATACATCTTAAGAGATCTAAACCAATAATTAAATGTATTGCTAAGTCAACACATGACCCTAATGGATATTGATGCATGCAGTACAATTTGTTTAAAAATAAATGTAGGAAAAGGAAGATGAGAGAATGGAGAGTTTCAGTTTACTGTTATTTTTATTTTTTTAATTTTTAAATTAATGGTACACAGCTGTCAATACCCATATTATTAATACCTATTTTTCAGTAAATCTACAAAAAGTTTCCTTTAATGTGTACATATAGTCATTATTTTTGTAGAATTGTTGTATAAAAGAAAAAAATTAGCATAAGTGCCATAATTGTACATTACTTTTATACTCTATCTGCCTACAAATTTTAGACTGTGCTCCTCAATAGCAAGAAACAGAAAAAGTTAAGAAGTGGCATTTACATTCTAACTTTAATCTTTAACTAATTCTATTTATGTCATAGCAGAATCTGAATCCATTATAATGTAGCTATAATCTTTCTTAATTCATACTTTTTTATTTTAGGGAAATGTGTTGTCTTATATATATTTATGCAAAGAGTAAAATCATGCTGGCATGTACACACACACAACGAAAGATAGGCGAGAGAAAAGATAGACATTGCAAAGCTATATCAAATGGCATAAGTGACTTCACGTTATATTTTCCCTGGCTTTTTCTATTCCACCGGATGAATGACTGTCATTTTGCATTTATCAGTCTGAGGCAGTGACATGGTGAGGCCTGTATTGTGATGGATGAAACTGTCAGAACCCACTGAGTATTTAGATATTGCACCAATGAATTTTATTTACAAAGGGCTGCATTATAGAAAAGTGTGATTGCTCTCTTCTATGACTATTCTTTGTGGTGTTAAGGATATGCACTCATAGTCAAAGAACAATGATGCATTTTCCCTTTTCTCAACCTATCATCTCTTTTGTGCCTCTTAGCTACCATTGAAGCAAACCCCAAAGCTTTTGTCCATGAGCTTTTAGTCTAAGGATGAAATATTTCTTCTTTGCTTAACTTCAAACAATCAATATAGCAAAGGCAAGGCACTTGGCAATCAAGTTTATCATGCCATATTTTGCAGATGGGAAGAATAAACCACCATACCTTACTAGAAAACTAGCCTTATGAAGACTTGGAATAAATACACTGCCTCATTTTTTCTCACTGTGATATTTCCAATAAAAGCATTTTTAATAAATAAACTAACTTCATACACCTTGTCAAAGGTGGATTCAAGAAGTCTATCTTTTGCTCTTAGGATGGCTGTTCTTTGTTATTCACATGAGACTGATGAGAGCCAGTCTTTTTAAGTGGCAGAATATGGCACACATGCTTGCAATCTCAAGCTTTTTCCTCCTACTATATTTCAAAGAGTTACACAGGATCACAAATATTATCTCCAAGAAATTTCTTTCCCAAAATTGTGCCTAGAAGAGTAGTGGCATTTTACACTTAAGTTGTATATTTATAGAAACATTTTAATCTTTTGACCTGCCTTAAAAAACAAACAAAATAATAGTAATCATGCTGCTTAGTCCTTTAACAACATATGTCTATATGAAGAGCAACAAATTACTGTGAATCCTTGTACTATAGATAATATAGTTGCCAGTTGTGCCATTTTGTCTGGATAGAGTGCATGGTTCTTTCTAATATTACCCTGATTTCCTTTGGGAAGAGTGACTCTAAGTGTCTGCTTTTCACTGCAGAAGCACAAGCCAAATAAAACTGATCTTTTCTTTCCCTGCACATTTCCACTATTTGACCAAATGATCCCTACCTCCTGGGAATTTTCATCTTAACCAAGTTAGGTGGTGGGAGGGGGAGGTTGGAGGTATTTCATCATTCTTATAGGCAGTGGGGATTCCTGCCTAGGCTGTTGTAAATGGTTAGAGACGGTTATTGTGCTTCTTGTTTCCTGTTTCTTGTTATATGCTTGTATGTTTCCTTCTGTTTCTCTATTGGCTTCTTCCTGTATTGAAACCTGGTATGTTACTTCATATTAATTCTATGAATCTCCACATATGTGATCACACACACACACACATCCCTACAAACACACACCAATATGCTTTCTCACAAGCAAATCCCTCTTGCTCAAGTCGAGTTCATTTCTGGTTTTTGTGGCAAAGAACCCTAAGTAGTACTAAATTGTGATTCCAAATCTTATGGAAAAGGTGGTAACCAAAATCCTAGTGGGATGTGTATTTGGCCCAGTCTTCAAGAAATGAATATTCACAGTTAAGTTTGTGAATAATGAAGGTGTGCTATGACAGGTGTTAGAGAGTATAAGAGTTCATGCAGCATCTGAGAAATATAATCATGTTTTCTTTGACACTTTCATTTTTATATAAACTGTTTTAGTATGCTGCCTTCATTCTCAAAAATTTGAAATGTTGAATATGTGTGGTAAATATGTAGTGGGCTCAACCAAAACAAGACAAAATACAATTAGGCTTCCTCATATCCCACGTATCTTGGTGAACTGAGGTTTTTATTCTTATTTTGGTGTGGGGGCGGGGCGTGAGATCCTTTGTACTTTTAAGAAACTTATTTATGACCAAGAACATTCTGTTATTTTCTTATGTGCACTGCAAAGTGGTTTAAGATTAAACTGTGTAAAACTAAAATTTTAGTGCCAAGATTTTATTGACTTGATAGTACTGATAAGCACATGCAATAGTAGAAGTTTGTCCAAATTGTTCAAATATTTTCTAAAAACATGTGCTCAGTGAAATGATAACTCTAAAAGCTGATGTGGGCTTAAAACATTCTGTTCATCTCTGAGTGATGAAAATCTATTCATATTGAAAACTACTCAGTATATTTCTGTATTAGCATGGATACTTTATATCACACACAACAATAAAATCAACTTAAACAATAAATAAGAATGTATAGCTTATATAAGTGAAATGTACAGAGGTAAGTCTATTGTTAGACACGGCTTGACTATTAGAATTATGATGCTATTTGCCTTTAGGGCAAGCTTCTCCAACCCACAGCCCACAGGCCACATGCAGCCTAGGACAACTTGGACATGCCACAACACAAATTTGTAAACTTTCTTACAACATTATAGATTTTTTTGCAATTATTTTTAGTTCATCAGCTATCGTTAGTGTTAGTACATTTTATGTGTGTCCTAAGACAACTCTTCTTCTTCCATTGTGGACCAGGGAAGCCAAAAGATTGGACACCCCTGCTGTAAGTCTGTTTAATTCTCTTGGGTTTTTTATTTGTGTTGCTATTACTAAAAATTGATGCACCAGTCCCAGTCCTCACATCTATACACTATGTCATTGGGATAAGGGTAATGTGCCTATGTCCCACAATTCTAAGCAAAAGTTTGGAGGTTAATTTCAATTCAATTGAATTACATCACATGTCTAACCCTGAAGCAAACACTGTAGCCACAGCAATAAAATCTACTTCTTGGAAAATCCTACAACACTTGCTCCACTCCCGCAGCAATGGTAGATGGGCACAGCTTCCGCAGAAGCATATGAATCCTCAAAAGAAAATCAGGACTGTTGGAAAGGGTAATGGAGGAAAGACAGTTTCATAGGCAACCAATAATTATCCAGTCATCCTCTATCATATTGCTATTGTAAGGGAATAATAATGACATCTAAAAGTTTCATGTAAACTTTATCTTCACCATTCATCACTTTGTAAACAGGGCTTATAATACCAGCCAACAAAAAATGTGCCTCATGATGAGGTAGACTGGCAGAAGCTCATTATGGTAAGGATCTGTTTTTTAATATTTTCAGAATATTTTAGTTAATTTTACTCAATATCTAGATCATCACATTCAGAAACGTGAATTACTCAACACAACCTTTCTCTTTCTTTTTCATCCTTGCTAAGCAACTTTTGTAAATATATCTTACCTGAGTTTAGAATATCCTAGTTTTCAAAGTCTGAAATGCAAAACAAATTAACTTAGTTGATAAGGATAACTGATCAACGAAGTTACTTTATGATAAAGATTGAAATTTTAATACATATTCTCTTAAATTCTTTTTTTCCCTTCTTTTCACTTCTTTTAGCAGTATTATAACACTTACAGAATATCTTCTAAACTCTTCTTCATTTTATAGAACTTGATTTATAAATATCTTTTATCCTCCACTCATGGCCAAAAAGTGTCAGGTAGAATGTGTTATACTCTTGAGACTAGGGCATTATGTAGCAAAATTAGCTGGTGTTGACCTTGCTTGTTCTAGTTTCTTTCCCTTACAGAGCTTTGATCTTGTGTGCCCCAGAGCTATTGGATGAAGCAAGAAATGCTGACTCACGCTGAGTTGGTATGACATTAATGTATTATTCAGAAATCCAATTGATTTTTTTTAAATTGAAAGGTTATTGGCCAAGAGGGCCAAGTACTTGCATCCTCTAAACACATTCTCCCCATAAAAGCAAACTACAAGGAGAGCGAAATTATTATCCAAAGGTTTCCTTGTACACATGGAACTGGGACAGGATGACCAGTTTTATGATTTAGATATTTAGCGACATCAAACTTTCAGAGAAAAATTCCTATATCTTCTAAGCCTGGCCACCTTCTTTCTAGAACAATGTTCAGGTAGGCACTGCTCAAATGTGCCACAGTGACTCTATCTCTGTTTTGTGACTAGTATTCTTTTCTGAATAACTCATTTTTTAATAAATATCTTCTTCAATTGAATCTTTTGGTATAGAAATTCTGTCAATTTGAAATATATTTGTATATTTTGGCCTATTATATATCAAAGCCAACTAGTTGGGCAGAATCTTATTTTTTCTCCTATGTGCCATGTAAGCAGACTTTCTTACTAACATTTTCTTCTTAATTCATTAAGAGACTTAAAACTAATTGATTGAGTGCCCACAGCTGGCAAAGTGTCAAACATTTGACCTATATTATCTTCCTTAAACATACGTGAGGCAAATAGTATGATTCTTAAGTTAGAGTAAAGGAAACTTAAGCTCAAAGAGGTCATACAACTTGCTCAAGGTCAAATATCTTATTAGTAATAAACATAGGATTCAACACCATGTTGCTATGAATTCAACACCAATGCCTTTTCAACATGTATTGACTAGGAGAACATATTAAGAGGGACTTTCTGTTCTCCTTTTATTTCTAAAACTATTGCAGTGCCAAAGTTTTGATAGATGGAGAAAATTAAAATTCTTAATTGTGTTGATTTTTATTGAAAGATGTTAGTTTATTATAGTATATATTTCCTTTGTGTCTGTATTGGGCAAGTCTCTGTGTTACATAGTGTAGAGTGAAAAACAAAACATACCATATTCTTAAGACAGGAGAGTAAAAAGAATGAAACTCAAATAACAATATATAAGGAAGAGTGTTGTAAACTGAAAAGCACAGTAAAAATGTGAAATGAATTTTTTTTTTTTTTTTGAGACGGAGTCTGGCTCTGTCGCCCAGGCTGGGGTGCAGTGGCCGGATCTCAGCTCACTGCAAGCTCCGCCTCCCGGGTTTATGCCATTCTCCTGCCTCAGTCTCCCGAGTAGCTGGGACTATAGGCGCCCGCCACCTTGCCCGGCTAGTTTTTTTTTTTTTTTTTTTTTGTATTTTTTAGTAGAGATGGGGTTTCACCGTGTTAGCCAGGATGGTCTCAATCTCCTGACCTCGTGATCCGCCCGTCTCGGCCTCCCAAAGTGCTGGGATTACAGACTTGAGCCACCGTGCCCGTCCGTGAAATGATTTTTTAACTATGTGTAGCAATAGCCAACTAGTCATAACTACTAATCTTCTTGAAATTCTGTAAATTATAAAATATTTCACAAGTCAACATTCTTTTTATGTATAAATAAATCATTATTTCCAAATTAACCTCATGGATATTGTTATGAAATGAATGTTATGTCCCTTCAAAATGCATATGCTGAAACTGTAACCCTCATTGTTGCTGTAGCTAGAGATAGGGCTTCTGTGAAAGTAATAAAGGTTGAATGAGGCATGAGAGTGACTTCCTTATTCCACAGGATTAGTGGCCTTCTAAAAAGGGTCGCCACAGAGCTCAGTCTCTTTCAGCCGTGTGAGAACACAGCAGGAAGGAAGCAGTCTTCAAGCAAAGAAGAGTGCCCTTCGAAGAAGAGCTGAACCCTGCCAGAATCTTGATCTTGGACTTTCCAGCCTCCAGAACTGTGAGAAAATAAATTTCTACTGTTTAAATCCTGTAATCTATAGTGTTTTGTTACAGTACCTCGAGCACACTAATACAGATATTAATGACTATAAAGTTGAATTTTATCGTACACCATAACTCTAACATTTTTGCTGACTCCTTTATTCTAGTGATCACTTTTATATCATACTAAAGTCAAATTATTGTTTAAATTCCCAAAGCATTATAGCTTGGTTTGTGTAGGCACTAGGAAAAATCAATTGCAGGAAGCCAGGCTTACAACATTTCCACCAGTGGTGGATCAGATGCCTACAACATCTCTGGAGTAAACACTGAAGTCAGAGATCCCGAAACGTTGTTGGGCTAGAACAGATGTGAATCTGAGCTAACAGCTATCACTTCCCCTCCCTCACCCATAGAAAGCTGTGAGGTATACTTTCAGGACCATTAGGCAATGGTGATACAGGAGGTGATGGTGACCTGTAGGAAGTTCCCCATGGGAGCAGGTGATCATATCATCTCAGCTTCATCAAATATACCTAGCATCATATATAGACCACAATCAGAATTGTGCTTTTTACTTAGACCACTTTCAACCGAAATTGCTCTTCCTCTTCACTCAATAGGTATTTGCTGTGCAAGACGACATAGGAAATTGCTTTGTTGAAAAGCAATCAGACTCAGACCCTCATGGTAAGGTGCTTTAAGTCTATTAGGTAATGGATATATACATCACAAATACAATACACATCCAAGAGTTAAAAATGTTGTAATTAGGGAGCACAGAGAAGGAAAGCCCAGTGTGCATCAGAAATCTCTTTCTCTGAACCTCTTTGAGCAAATGTCACAGCCACTATCCCACTCTTAGGGACTGGGATAATTTGAACATAAGATCAATTCACAACATGGATTAAGTTAGTTAGGTCATCACCATAGTCCATTTGGTACTGGGATGATTCTGTTCAAGATACTGCAGAAGGCTATGTGCTTTGTATACTGACTAATGTGAAAAAGCCTCAGGACATCTCCAGAAAAATGCTCAAATGAACACATTTTGTGCCTAATGCATTTCCTACATCTCACAGGTCCTAGGGTGCAGATTCAGTGACACTAATGGGAGCTTTTACCCCCTATTTCTACTGCACACCATACATTGCATTGGCAGGTGGAATGCTGAGCACATTTGTTGGGTACTTATATTCAAACATGCATCTGGGGCTTGTTATTCTGTTTTTGTTTTTAAATGAAAAGAGAAATTGTTTGACATTTTTTTATTTTGCCTTCTATAATAGCTTTATTTACTTTAAAGTATCCAGAAACAAAAACTCCTTTTCTTGCTGCTATGGAAATTGTACTCTGAACAAGCGTCCCAAGCAGTAGAGAAGTCTCTCTGATATCTGCATGAGGGGAAAAATAGGGAACTAACATTTACTAATTGCCTCTTACATACCAGTTTCAGTATCTTCACACAGGAAACATACTGACCAGTTTCTTTGGTTCTTAATCCTCTGTTTACAATCTCTTGGACTGGGTTCCTAAGACATGCCCTAGAGATTTTCCCCAAAATGACCCCTAGCTGACATGGCCTATGGTGCTGGCCTGTGCCTCCCTGACATAGCTGACCTAGGTCTATGTCTTAGTCTTTCTGTGCTCTTATAACAAAATATCTTAGACCAGGAAATACATGAATATAAGAAATTTATTTCTCACAGTCCTGGAGGCTGGGAAGTCCAAGGTCAAGGTGCCAGCAGGTTTGGTGTCTGATGAGGAACCAACCCCTGCTTCCAAGATGGTGCCTTGAATGTTGGCACATGGCAGAAGAGACAGAAGGGCACAAGGGGCCTGGCCAGTGCCTTCCAACCCACTTATAAGTCACCAATCCCCTTCATGAAGGCTCCACCCTCATGACTTAATCATCTCCTTAAGCCACTCCTGATAATACTATCACATTGGGGTTTGCTTCAACGTGAATTTTGAAGAAGACACAAACATTCAAACCATAGCAGCCTCTGATTCACCTGACTTGCAGTATTTGCCAGTCACATTCTTGACTATGATATCTCATAGCTTGACTATGATATCTCATAGCTTGAGGGATCAGACTGCAAATTTGCGACTAAACTGTGCCTTTGTTTCAGCAGTGTTATCAATTATTAGGTTAACATGAGATCTATAATTTAAGTAGAAAAATGTAAGCCTAATATGTGTTTCTGTTATAGGTTATGTACCACATGAACAAGACTTTGAGACACAGATTTACTGCACTAAGTTGATTAGGAAATACATTCAGAATCAACACTCCTGAAAGAAGGAAGGAAGCCAAATTAGTCAGATAGGGAATATCTTTCTGAAAACTAGGGGAGAATCACTTTCTTTGCCTTTTCCAGCTTCTAGAGGTTTCTGGCCTTGGCTCCTCTGCCTTTCCTCCATCTTCAAATCCAGGGATGACAGGTTGAGTCTCTCTCAGGTTTTATCACTCTTATCTCCCCTTCTGATTCCCTTTCACTTTTAAGAACTCACTTTTAAGATTACATTGGGTTTACACAGACAATCTAGGATAATATCCCTATCTTGAAGTCAGCTGATTAACAGCCCTAATTCTATGTGCAAACTTAATTCCCCTTTTCCATTTAACTTCATATATTCATAGGTTCAAGAGATTAGGACATGGATATCTTTGGGTGGCCATCATTCTGGCTACCACAGAGAATTGGAAGTAAATTCCATTAGCTTGCAGAGAAGATGACCCTTCAGAGCCATCCTGAATTGGGGCCAGGGTGATAGGTCTTCTTAGCCCTCATGGACTAGTCACTGGAGGTGAGCTGCTCCTGGGAAGGTGACATAATCTTGGGTGAGGCCACTCTTTTCATGGGATGACAGCCTCAGAGGGATGCATCTGAGAGCTGCTAGTCCTGTGCCATCAGCAATGAGGGAAAGAACATTTCTGCCTCTAATGGTACTGGAAGGAATTTGAATCCACACCACAGCTTTCACTAAATTAATGTAAATTTGTCTCACCATCTATAATTATGTGGCTGTAACTTAATGACACTGGTGATACATACTAATGATTTGCTACAGATAATGTGTTACATCAGTGCTTTTCCATGTCTCAGCTAAGTTTCCAAAATAACTGAGCAAACTCTACCTCAGAGATTACATAGAGTTGAGGATACTAATTGACTTGAAACTTCATCATTCTATGTATTTGTCTTAACATAAAAATACAACAAGTTTCTTGGTTATTTTCAAAAAGTTGCAAAGTCTTTTTCCAGGATTTTGAATATTTTATAATTGTGACATCCCATAATTTGGGTAATCAAAGATCTATTGTAAGTTATAGAATCCATCTTTACTGAGATACTAAGGAGTGGAGAAAAATCTGTCATCCCTAAAATAGATAAACTTTTGTTTTGAAATGTAATATATAAATTTCCTATATATTACCTGGAAAAATAACAGTTGCTCAATAAATTGCAGTTAAATTAATAGGTCTTACTGTGGTTTTGTTGCAATTTTTTGTCTGTTCAACTAAAATACTGTAACTTAGAGGACAAAATGCTGTGTTATTCACCATTTTACACTTAGGTCTCAGCACATCTGGCATTTACAGCTGCTTAATGTTTGTTGGTTGGCTGCAGATTGCTCGGGTAGCTAACTGAGTGATTGAATGAATATGATTTCCATTCCTAATTCCTTAGCTTGGCATTTCCTTAAGGGCATTCTATTATGTCTTCTCAGTAGGATTTTCTAAATTTGCCTGCCGTTGCTACCCAATACAAGCTCTTTGTTTCAGCTGGAGTGGTCTCCTCGCTTTCTCCAATCTAAAAATATTGTCATTAAATCGGACTCCACACCTTACATGGTATATGTATCCCCTCTTTCCCTCCTGCGTTGCAACCCAATCCAGGTATCAAAGCCCAGATCAAGTCTTATCTTCCCATAAAGACTTTCCACTTCACTGTTCTTCCCGGAAGTTTACCAATTTTGAATTCTCATTTTCCTACACATCTCAAAACTAATTTTACACTTTTATGTAATAACTTGTGTTGTTTGTGTTTTATCTTGTCGATCACATGAACTCAGATGCTTCTAAGCTCTTTTAGGGCAGGCACTGCATCTCATATCATCTTTCATCCATTGTGATGTGTGGTTTTGTTTTTTTTTTTTTTTTGTATTTTAACATCTCTGAAATCAGAACACATTTTACAATAAATGGCAGTATAAAATTATTATAGGCTTGAATTGCAGTGAGTTCTTGTAGAGAGTATATGAGTTTGCTTCCGTCCGAAACTATCAATTTGAAACCACTTTAAATTAAACTTACAGTGTATATTCAGAACACAAAGATGAGTGAGTACTAACTTTAAATTTTTAGATGAGGTTTGTTTTCCCTCCCTCATCCAGTGCCGAGATTGAGACAGGTGACTTCTCTTGTCCTTTTCTGCTTGTCAGGTTTATTTCTTGTTTGCCCTTACACCAAGTATGTAGTAGTTGCCTAAGCTTAGTATGGGATTTCCTGCCACACCCCCTATATGGAACACTCTCTTAGTTGTAAGTAAAATAATCATCCAGGTTACAAAATGAAGGTGTCCTGGTCAACTACATGTGGTACTACTTTGTGTGTCTTAAAAGCCTGGTGCAGTGTTATTTGAAGATTAATATGTGTGTACTCAATTGAGTTAAAGTCCCTCTGGATGCTCTTTGCCTTCTTATTTCATGACCTACTTCTCTGTCAAATCCATCCCCTTTCACTAATTTAGTCATTTGTGTATAAAGTAAGGGGCCAGAATGAGTATACAGTATTACAGGTTACTTTTACAGTCCTTGAAATCAGACCTCCTGGGTTTGTAGGTTGGATTTTTGTGCTTTCTAGCTCTAGTACTTCAGATATATAGCTTAATCCCTTTAAATCTCAATTTTCTCATTTGCAAAATGGGAGCGACAGTAGTATTGCACAGGGATGAGGTGAAGATTAATTTAGAAATCCATGCAATGTGTTCAACCTAATTCCAGGGTCAATGTAATGCTCATTGATTATTAGTATAATTTTAGTCAAGTAATACATATAAATCCTCCTTGTATACCAAGATTTGATTGTGTCTCAGTCAGTGCCTCAGTATCTTCCTCTGAGATCTGTGATAGTAACAGTACTGATCTTCTAGGGCTGGTGTGAACAGTAAGTGGAATAATACATTCTGGATGCTTGGCACACTTTGCAGCACATGTGTTATACCTCTATGCATTGTCTTCTATCCTCCCCACCACAGTCAAGTGAAACTGGTACTATTGTTACCCCCTAATTTATAGACCAGAATCTAAATAAATTGTTTAAGTGAACACAGTTAGTGTTGTCTGAGTAAGAATTCAAGTTCAGGTCTGTCTGAGATTAGAGTTTGATAGCTCCGTCTTTCACCATCTGCCAGTGGAAAGTAACTGTGAAATATGCCTTGCCATTTTAAACTTTCCCCACTACACAGACCCTAAATGTGTGCACTCTCTGTCAAACACGAACATAAAAGGAGGCATTGAATGTGACATGGAGTCATTTTTCTAGCCGAGAAAAGGGTGATGTTAGAAATATGATTGTAGTTAAAACTGAGAACATATGGATGTGATTTAACTGTGAATTTAGCAAGTCAAAGAAAATGAGAAAGCAATAAAGAGAAATTTTTAAGTAGAAATTTTTGTTTTCCCTGAGCTTTTATAACAAATGACTGATCAAATACTTCTTCACTCTGTCATCTCTACAGCCATGTCAATTTTGTACAATAGCTGCATTTATCCATTTAAAGTGTCTTTTTATATTTTCAGTCATGATAAAAGTTTAGCAGACCTTCTTCAGTAAATGGTGTTTTCCTGCTTGATAAGATGATTTCTTTATCTGCCTAGCACCTTCTAACCTCACCAGAATGGAATAATTGCATTGAAATTTCTGTCCATCATGTCTTATCCTTAAGAATAATAATGGAACATGTTAGTAATTAACCTCCTAAATGGAGCTTGCAGTGAGCTGAGATCCGGCGACTGCACTCCAGCCTGGGCGGCAGAGCGAGACTCCGTCTCAAAAAAAAAAAAAGAAAAGAAAAGAAAAGTAATTAACCTCCTAAAATTTATCAGGCAATAGGAAGCATTAAAAGATAATTAGTGAGTTGTCCAATCTCCTGAACTTCAAAATCAGTATAAAACCTTTAAAATGCCACATTGCAAAATAATCTTGAAGAATGCTATACCTTCCTACAGATAAATTGAGTTTTATATTTATAGAATTAATGGCTTTGAATTTGCATACTATTTCCTGTATAATTATATAGTAAACTCTAAATATAAGAACACTAGCTCACAGATAATTAGAGAATCTTATTTATCGAAGTTATTATTAACCACAAAATAAAGTTATTTTAGTGTATGAATAAGCTATCATTTTCTGAAACTACAGGTTTATAATTTCATTCATTCAGTGACCACATTTTGATTGAGCACCCAGGTTGTTCTAGGTAGTGGGACACAGCAATGAAAAAGACAGACAAGATCTCTATTCAAATGATGTCTACATTCTGGTGGTGGGATGCAGTCCTTCAACAGAATAATCATTAAGGAAAAATCAGATAACAAAAAACGTTCTCCAGAGAGTTAAAACAGAGAGAGACAAGGTGGCAGCAGTCACGTTTTACATCTTTACTGACTGCCTGTAAATACTATTGTGTGGAACACTAAACAAAACCATTAACTGTGCCTTCCTGGAGCTTATAGTCTAGTCTAGCAGTTTTCTGTGTGTATAGAGGGAAAACATATGAGTGTAAAATGTCACATAAGAAAAAATGTGACTAATGCTTAAAGAAGACAAATGTCTGAAAGAACACTTCAAAATGTGAGGACAAGAAGATGGGGTTTTGTGGGAATAAAATAGTATTTCATGTGAATCTTGAAGGATGGGTAAGATTCCATAGGCGGATAATGATAAGGAAATGAGTAAAGATATTCAATGAAACCAATGAGAGTGAGCAAAGCAGCGGAGTAGAAGTGCTAGGGAGAAGGGCAGGGGTCTTGATAGGTGAAGTACAGGGAATGGGTGCAGACTTGCGGGATGTAGAGGGGTCACCGAAGAAGATGTTTTAAAAATTGGTTTGCATTGTTCCACTTGACTGGATTTCCAGATATAAATTCCCACCTCCAAGTTCAAATACATAATGTTGTAAATCAAATGACAGCTTCAATATATTCAACGACATTTGTTAAGTGTCTAATCTAGAACAGGCATATTTTTTAATACCAGAAGTGTCTCCTTTTTTTTCTCAGTTCCTTTAAGGATATACCTGTGGTATTGCCATTATGCTTTGATATTATAATAGGCAAGGGGTCAGCACACTGTGTCTGTAAAGGGTGAGATATATCTCTAAATATTTTAGGCTTTATAGGTCGTTTGGTCTCTGTCACAACTACTCAACATCTTTGTCATAGTATGAAAACAGCCACAGATTATACACTAATAAGTGAGTGTGGCTGTTTTCTAATAAAGCTTTATTTACAAAAACAAGCAGTGGGTCCATCAACCTTTCAAATTGACTATAATCCTATGAATATAGAATTCCTGTGTGCTCACTTATTGTGGAGTGGTTTTTTTTTTTTTTTTTTTTTTTTGAGACGGGGTCTTGCTCTGTCACCCAGGCTGGAGTGCAGTGGCCGGATCTCAGCTCACTGCAAGCTCCGCCTCCTGGGTTCACGCCATTCTCCTGCCTCAGCCTCCCGAGTAGCTGGGACTACAGGCGCCCGCCACTTCGCCTGGCTAGTTTTTTGTATTTTTTAGTAGAGACGGGGTTTCACCGGGTTAGCCAGGATGGTCTCGATCTCCTGACCTTGTGATCCGCCCGTCTCGGCCTCCCAAAGTGCTGGGATTACAGGCTTGAGCCACCGCGCCCGGCCGTGGAGTGGATTTTATACAGTGGTCACTCAATTAAAATTAGAACAGAACAAATACTTGACAATATTTTATAGCTTATAAGAAATCATTAGCAGTATCTTCCAGACTCGATCTACCTACCCTTAATAACCAATCAGCAAATAGCTCATTAGATTAGTACACTGTTGATTCAGGTCATTTATCAAAATCTTCCAAATAACTAAACTGAATATTTTATAGCTCAGTCATTTCCAACATGTTCACAATCATTACTAGTGTTAACTGCATAGTGATTCAACTATTTATTCCCAAAATATCTTATAATTATTTGACTAAAATGGTATGCTTTTTTAGTTATTTCCCCCCTATTAATTCAAACATTGAGAATTTTGGAAAATAATTAAGAGTTTACATTATCATATCATCATAACATACAAATGCTTGCTTATACTATATTTAATGAATAGGTCAATATTCTGATTAATAATAGTGGTAAATGATGGAGGACTGGAGTCAGGACCAGAGAAACTAAGGTGAGTTTTGAGGAAGCAGGGAAGATATCACTAGGAAGGGAGACCTCCCTGAAAGCTATAGTGAGTGATCCACCGGTTCAGATCTCTCAACCAGTTTGGAAGCTCTGCTGACCATTCAGTGGTGGGCAAGGACAAACAGTCAGAAACTCCAATGCCCAGGAAAACAGCTGAAAAGAGATCATCAGCCAGCACTGTAGGGGTCTCATAAAGCAGGTAGGTGAGTAGATTTGAGGGGTCAGGAAGAAGGGGATCTTGGCTACTGAGTCCATTTTTAGCCAG
The DNA here is from genome assembly GCF_003255815.1 of Theropithecus gelada. Lineage (NCBI taxonomy): Eukaryota > Metazoa > Chordata > Mammalia > Primates > Cercopithecidae > Theropithecus > Theropithecus gelada. The sequence continues at coordinate 64,067,152 of NC_037676.1, read as the reverse complement.
CAATGAATGTAAGCAGATGCATGTGGCAGTGGTGATGGATAATAGATAAATACCCACTCTTAATAGGAAACACCTACCAACAACAGAGACCGCCTCCCTAGTGTTGTTACGAGATGGTGGTTTGTTAATGGAGTTGACTATTGCCCTTTTTTTCTTTTCTCTTTAGGAAAAAAGCAACTTAGAAACACTTTGAGATCATGAGAAATTTCTCATATCCAAAACCAGGAGAGGGACAAAAGTGACATTCCATTGTGAATACATGCTCATAACGTGAACTTCTATGACAGTAATTTTCATTTTCTTCAACATTAAAAATCAATCAAGTTCAACATAGTGGTAATTTGAATCAAAATATAATTATAGCCAGGTGAGGTGGCTTGTACCATTAATCCCATTGCTTTGGGAGGCTTAGGTAGGAGGGTCACTTGAGGTCAGGACTTCAAGACCAGCCTGGGCAACACAACAAGAGTCCCCTCTCTATAAAAAAAAAGAAACAAACAAAATAAAGAACAAATTAGTTAGGCATAATGTTGCATGCCTGTAACCCCAGCTAAGAGGCTGAGGCGGGAGGATTGCTTGAGCTAAGGAGTTGGAAGCTGCAGTATATGATCGTGCCACTACACTCTAGCCTGGGTGTGTGTATATATATATATATATATACACACACATATGCACACAAACAATAAATAAGGTGATATAATGATTATTTATATATCTCTCAATGCCTCTCTGCATAAAACTTTGATGATGTTTCCACACTATAAACTTTCAGAAAATTAATTATAACTTTGATGAAATAAACTTTAGAGAAGAAAACTACACATATGACTTCTAAATGATTTTTCTTTATTTAAACTGTATTTTTAAAGCACATAAAATGAGATGGCAACTGTGCTTATCAAAAAATGAGATCTAGTAAAGAAACTAGAAATGACTTAACGAGATCTAGTAAAGACACTGGAAATGACTCACTGTCTTAAGCTAATTTTAAGGGCCTGAAAAAGTTAAGAGGTTTTATAACTTCTTTGAGTCTCGATGGTAATCATGCAGATCTGTCTATAAAAGTTTTTTAAATAGGGTGCCTGTAAGAAGACTCAATATAAATGAAAAATTTTCAGACATTCTGTTGAAAATTCTTGAAATTAAAAGAAATCAGTATGTGCTTACATTGTAGTTCAGATTCTTACTCTTAATTAAGAATTTAGTACAAGTAAAAAGTTCAGTCTACATACTCATGTATGCTATAAAGGAAATTTTTTCTCACATTCCTCCAGCAACACAATTTGCATTTGAGAGGTCTTATTAACTGAATGATTGAAGCTTAACCTTAAATTAGGGTCCTGCCCCATCACTTTCTCTAGGATGATACTATGTTATGTGGGTTTATGTGATGCCAAGACCTCAGATTGGAAGTGGGGGAAATACCATGGAATCCATTGATGTTTTTGTGTCATCTATGGGCTGACAGTCACCAGCACACCCTTCTCCCTTCTGGTCTTTGGCTATTCAATCATGCTGGGACTTTTCTATCCTGACTATTACCTCTCTGCACCACTATTGACTCACCATGACAAGTTTGAGCCACTCTGGGGCCCATGGAAGATATTCCCCTGCTCCTATACTGATTTGGGGACAATCTCCCTAAACATACTATGTAAATATTTTTTTCTTCCTACAACTTTGTGGCTATGGGAAATCTTTGAGACCTTGCTGGATATTAGAGTGCTAGCCAGGGGAAGGCGACGCAGATCTCCTCTCTGTCTTAGATTCTAACGATGGAGGGAGGATGCCCCTTCTTAGGCAAGTTGCTTGTAAGCTTTCTTCACTTTCTTCTTGGTTCATCCTTCCCTTCACCCAAAGAACCTGTATCTAGTCTTGAAATAGGAAGTTGGGATTAACATTTTGAGAAAAACAGTCTGGCTTTATTCATCACATATCTTTCCACATTTTTTTGTCGATATCGGGTTTTAAGCCAAAAGTATTGGCCTCTTTTTCTTTCTCTTGTGCTGGAGTCATCCCTTCACTTAGGCATGGGTGTAACATACGGAATAACAAATTTGCAGAATGAAAACATGTGGAGCCATGGAGCCATGCATGGTAGTTTATGCAATGAGGATCTTACTAGGGGTTGTTGAAAATCCGTATCTGAGGAAAGGAGTCAAAGCGGGTCAGTGTCAGTTTTCAGGATTGAAATTCAGGTAGAATTAGTGTGGCAGATCTGATTGAGAGAAATGCCTTGTTTTTTGTTTTCTGTTTTTTGGTTTTTGGTTTTTTTTGAGACAAAATCTTGCTCTGTCACCCAGGCTGGAGTGCAGTGGCGCATTCTCGACTCATTACGCCTTGAATTTTTTAACTGCATATTGTTCAGGATGACTTGGTGAAGACTGGGGAAGCCAAGTTGAGTCATTGAGGAAATAAGCTGGTCATACGAGAACAACTTTTTACCTATGATACTGGCATATATTAGGGGATCAAAAGGCACTGCCTTAGAGCATAGGCCAAATTATATTGAAGGCTTATTTTTCTTCTCAGTCTGGTTCATTGAGGTATAACTTATATACAACAAAAGTCACCCTTTCTAAGTACAGATGAGTTTTGACACATGAATACAGTCATGTAACCACCACCACAACAAAGAGATACAGCATTTCTATGCCTCTAGGGCTTCCATGCAGTCAACCTCTGCCCCATCCCAGCCTGTGATAACCACTGATTATATTTCTGACAATAGAGTTTTGCTTTTTCCCAGTAATGTAAACAAGATGACACCATATATAGCCTGTGTGTCTGACATATTTTAGTCAGCAAAATGCTTTGAAATCTACTCATGTTGCTGAATGCATCAGTAATTTGTTCCTTTTTATTGGCAAGTAATGTTCCATTGAATGGATGTACCATAATTGGGTTTTCATTCACCAATTGAAGGACATTTGAGTGGTGTTTAGTGGTTGTTGATTATGAGTAAACCTGCTGTAAAGATTCACATAGAGCTCTGCATAGAAATTTTTTTCTTCTTGGGGAAAGACCTAGAAACAGAATTGTTGGTTTATATCCTAAGTGTACGTTTAACTTTATAAGAGTCGGCAAACGGTTTGCAAAGTTGCTGGCATCTCATCAGCAATATATGAATTTTACTGTCTCTGCATCCTCACCAGTCTTGCTATTGTCAGTCTTTTCAATTTTAACCTTTCCAGTGGGTGTACTGTGGTATCTTATTGTGGTTTTAATCAGTATTTTTCTAATAATAAATGCTTTTGGGCATCTCAACGTGGCTTATTTGCTATTTACATATCAACATTATATTTATATTTCCTCAATTCCATCACTTGTGATATTTCTGGCATATATTTACTTCTACATATGCTGTAAACCCCATAATACATTGTTACTAATTTTTGCTTTACGTAGTTATCTTATAAAGACATTAAAAGTAGAAAAGTTGTCATTTATATTTATTATCGTTTTTGCCATTAATATCTTACTTTTCACCTAATAACTTTCTTTAATATATACTCTTGTGTAGTCTGCTAGCAATGAATTTTATCAGCTTTGATGAGGCAGAAAAGTATTTCCTTGTCTCAATATTTAAAAGATTTTTTTCTGAGTTCAGAGATCTGGGTTGATAGGATTATTTTTAGTCCCTTAAATATGTTACTTTGTTGTCTTCTGCTTTACATAGTTTCTGAAAAGACATTTACTGTGTTCTTAATTTTGTTGTTCTGAATATAAACTCTGCCTTATATCTATGGGGAGTTTTGGACAGAAGTGTGTGTTTTCTGTTTCAACCCCAGCAGAAGCAGACTTCTGCTTTGTGTTAGTGTAGGATGCTGGCCCTCAACAATTTTCTTGAACTTTCCCCAAGGGTAGATGCCTTTTGCTTCTACCTCCTAGGTAGAAGTGGAAATTGTTGTAGGTTCATCTAGATGGCCTTGGTTCTAGCTTTCTCCATGGCATTATTTCAGAACCTAATTGTAAATCTTATTTGAGCTCCAAGGCAGGTGAATTGTAAGGAAATACTCACTATACATTCCTTACTAAATTCTACACCATTATAATATGTTGTACTGGTTGTATACCTAAGCACATTAAATGAGATTTTAAGAGAAAGCTATACAGACAAGTGAATTTTTAAAGAGGTGAACATGTTGTAGATATTCCCCAAGGTTTCTCTGAGAGTAGCATCTTAATTTTCATTTTGTTAAACACAAAGTTAATATTGGATTGGCTTCAATAATGGGCATAGACTTTACTAGTGGCAATTTAACCTCTTCCCTTCTTATCATTGTATCACACTCCAACTACCCTTGCTGTTGTGATAACAATCATAGACGCTTTTCCAATAATCTTGCACTTGTTTTTTTATGTAAATTTAAAAGTGGATAAAATGCAGAGGCCTTTAAATCTGCATTTGTAATTTTAGCATTACTAAAGGCCAACACATCTCTTCAGAAACCACATTGTGATTATCAAATAGAGATTACCCCACATTAAAATTTTCCCCTTTCATCTATCTCCTAAAATAAGAAAATGGATTAGCTTCTGAGTAGTCTTTCTTCATTATTTTTTACCTTTTTGGGCTTGTGTCCTAGACTAAGGTGCATATTGTTACATATCTTACAATTTTATAAAATATTTGAATTCAATTTATTCTACATATTTGTTAGAATGCATGTCATTGTGTCTCCTAGAATAATTTTTAAAGAAAAAAAAATACAGAGAACAGTCTTTGTGTTTATTTTTTAATGGCAAGAATGTAGGATTGGAGTGGGGCTTGTGGGTCTTTCCACATATTTACCATATCAATAAATGTTCTATCCTGGGAAAACTAAAGATTCTTCTAAAAAATTAGAGAATTTCAAATCATCCCCTAAGTGGCATGTTTTTTGTTTTTTGTTTTTTTTTTAATGAATAAGTTGGTTTTTTTTATTGTTATTATTATACTTTAAGTTCTAGGGTACATGTGCATAACGTGCAGGGTTGTTATATATGTATACTTGTGCCATGTTGGTGTGCTGCACCCATCAACTCGTCAACACCCATCAACTCGTCCTTTACATCAGGTATAACTCCCAATGCAATCCCTTCCCCCTCCCCCCTCCCCATAATAGGCCCTGGTGTGTGATGTTCCCCTTCCCGAGTCCAAGTAATCTCATTGTTCAGTTCCCACCTATGAATGAGAACATGTGGTGTTTGGTTTTCTGTTCTTGTGATAGTTTGCTGAGAATGATGGTTTCCAGCTGCATCCATGTCCCTACAAAGGACACAAACTCATCCTTTTTTATGGCTGCATAGTATTCCATGGTGTATATGTGCCACATTTTCTTAATCCAATCTGTCACTGATGGACATTTGGGTTGATTCCAAGTCTTTGCTAACTTTGACAATTACGTGACCCAACTTGACCAAGGGAAGAAGTGTTTTAAACTCCCTGTGATCCAGTTTGCTTTGTCTAAAAAACTGGATAATAGTTGTACCTACTGTATACGTTTTATGCAGATTAAATGATATAATGTTTGTAAAATGTTTGACTGTGCCAGAAACATACTAAACACCAAATAGATGCTATCTATTTTTACTAAAATGGTAATGCAGAAGGAAAAGAATGTGAGCAGAAAGATAAACAAATCCACAAAATGAGAAATACTGGGCTATCTGCGGTAGCCTCCCCCTTATCCCAGGTTTCACTTTCCAGTTTTTTACCCACATACAACTGTAGTACAAATGTAGTCAATAGAAAATTCCAGAGATAATCCACTCACAAGACTTACATTGTATGCTGTTCTGTGTAGCATGATGAACTCTCACTCTGTCCTGTCCCAATGCCACTGGATGTGAATCCTCCCTTTTTCCAGAGTCTCCCCGCTGTAGAAGCTCCCCATCCTCGGTCACTTAGTCACCAGCTGCGTTATCACATTGACTGTAGCAGTATCGCAGTGCTTGTGTTCAAGTAATCCTTATTTCACTTAATAATGGCCCCAAAGTGCAAGAGTAGTGATGCTGGCAATTCTGATATGCCCAAGCGAAGCTGTCACATGCTTCCTTCAGGTAAAAAGGTGAAAATTCTCCACTTAATAAGGAAAGAAAATAAATCATAAGCTGAGGTTGCTAAGGTCTATGATAAGAACAAATGTTCTACCCATGAAATTGTGAAAAAGAATTTCAATTTGGTGCCTTCCACAGTTTCTTTATGAAGGTATGAAAATAATCTAAATTTAGATTTTGGTGATGGTTGCACAACTCTGTGCTATACTAAAACTGTTGAATTCTGTACTTCAGGTGGGTGAATTTTGTGTTTTATGGATTTTGTATAAAGATGTTAATTAAAATAATATTATATAAATTGAATTGCATATCATGTAACAATTCAGGAATAACTTTTTACTCAGAATAATTCTGTAGAGCTACATCCAAATTTTGCATGTATCAATACTTCATTTCTTTTTATTACTGAATAGTACTCCATGCAAACCTCTGATTAACCATTCGCAAGCTGAAGGACATCTGAGTCATTTCTATTTTGGGCTCTTACAAATAAAGCTGCTATAAGCTTTTGTTTCTCTGTGATTACAAAATTTAATTTCTCCAGGATAAATGCTAAGAAGTGTAATTGCTGAGTCATATGGTAGCTCCATGTTTGGTTACTTAAGAAACTGTCAAAATCACTATCAGAGGAGCTGTACTATTTTTATATTGCCACAAGCAGTATAGGCATAATCTAGTTCCTCTGTCTGCTCACTAGCACTTGGTTTTGTCACTTACTTTTAATGATTCTGAGATGTGATGTTATCTCATTGTGGTTTTGATGTACATTTTTTAACTCATTCATGAGATTGTACATCTTTTCATGTGTATCCACCATTTTTATATCCTGTTTTATAAAATATCTCAATTTTTTTACCCATTTTCTAATCAGATTATTTTGTTTCTATGGTTTAATTTTTCAGTTCCTTATATATTCTAGATATTAATTCTTTTTGCAAAATATCATTTGCAAATGTTTTCTCCCAGTCTGTAGCTTGTTTTTCATCCTGTTGAAGGGTATTTTGCAGAGCAAGAATTTTTAATTTTGACTAATTACACTTTACCAATTTATATTAATAGACCATACTTTTTGTGTTAAGTCTTAGAACTCTTTGCCTACCCCTAGATCTTGAAAATTTTCTCTGAAGTTTTTCTGTAAAACTTTTATATTTTTAAACTAAAGATGTATATGAACTATATATTTATTTATACATTGATATTCATTACTTGATTTTTCTATATGATATGAAATATAGCTGAAAGTTTATATTTCTGCCTATGGATGTCCAATTGCTCCAGCTATATTTGTTGAAAGGCTATCTTTTCTACACCTTTGTGTTTTTCCACCTTGTCAAAAATCAGTTGGGCATGTTTGTGTGTGTTTATTTCTGGGTCCTTACTTTGTTCCACTAATCGATGTGTCTTATCTGCCAATATCACACAGTCATGGTTATTGTATACAACGTATTGTATATACACTGTATTTTATAGAGAAAGACAGCTGTATAATTACTCTTCAAATTGAATGAAATGATTCTTCCTGCCATATTATTTATCATTATTTTTGTTATTCTAGAACCCATATATCTCCATATAAATTGTACAATAATTGTCTATATCTAAAAAACATGCTGAGATTTGATAGCAATTGCACTAACTCTGTATGTCAATTTGAGGATAATTGAGATCCTTACTAAGTTGAGTCTTTCAATCCATGAACATAGTATGTCTCATTTATTTAGGTCTTTCTTGATTTCCTTAACCAGTGTTTTGTAGAGCATAAAATCTTTTACATGAGCTATTCAATTTCACCTAAGTATTTGATTTTTAGAGCAAGCATAAATGAAATCAATATTTAATTTCAATGTCTATTTGTTTATTGGTAGTATTTAAAAACATAACTGATTTTTGTATATTTGTCTTGTATCCTGTCACCTTGCTGAATTTACCTATTATTTCTAGGAGCTTTTATGTAGATGCACTGAGATTTTGCCTTATTGCACTGGCTAGAACTTCTAGCACCATGTTGAATGAGAATGATGAGAGTAACCATATGGTGTTAAACCTCAATTTTAGAAAAAAAGCATTGAGTTTCCACCACTATGTATTATGTTTCCCATAAGTATTTTATAGATGCCCTTTATAAAGATGAGGAAGTTCCATTTATTTCTATTTTTCAAAGAGTTTGTAAAATCATGACTAGGTACTGAGTTTCATCAATGTTTTTGCATTGATTGTGATATAATCATGTAATATTTCTACTTTAGCTTGTTAATATCGTGTATTTTGTTAAATAATTTTAAAATATTTAACAAGCCTTACATCCCTGGAGTAATCCCACTTGGACATGTTGTAAAACTTTTTATATATAGTTGACACTTGAACAACACTCTCCCTTAATCCCTGGCAACCAATGATTTTTTCTCACTGCTAAATAGTTTTTCCTTTTCCAGACATTATATAGTTAAGGTATACAGTACCTACTTTTTTCAATTTAGCTTATTTTACTTAGTAATATACTGTATAAGGTTCTCCATATTTTTCACGGCTTGATGGCTTATAATGCTGAATAATATTTTATTGTATGAATTTGTTGCTGTTTATCCATTCACCTTCTAGAAAACATCTTGGTTGCTTCTAAGTTTGGGCAATTATAAATAAACATCCATGTGCAGGTTCTTGAGTAGACATAAGTTTTTATTTCATTTGGGTAAATACCAAGGAGTATGGCTGCTGGGTTATATGCTAGAAGTGTGTTTAGTTGTTTAGTTTGATCACCCTTTTTAGAATTTTACTTTAATTTAACTGCAGTGTTTTTAAGTGTATTTCTTTTTACATAATTTTTAGTAGTTGCACTAGGTATTACATTATAAAAAACTAGTGTCAAATGTATATTGGTGTATGAGTGAAGTATTAAAAACTTACCCCTCTTTAAATTATTTATCCTCCCCATTTAAAATTGTTTTAAATATTTCCTATACATATATTGAGAACTACATCAGAAAATATTATAATTTGTCTTCAACCAACAAGCATAATTTAGAAGGGAAAGTGCATTAAATTTTGCCATTTTTGTTGCCATTTCCTTTTTCCTCCTTGATTTTATATTTCATTTGTTATTGTTTTCTTTCTGTTTAGAGAATTTTCTTTAACCATTCTTTTAGGGTAGGTCTCCTGATGACAAATTTTCTAATTTTTTCTTTATCTGAGAATGTATTGGTGTCCCCTTCATTCTTGAAGGATAGCTCCACTTAATGTTGGATTCTGGACTGAAAGTTCTTTCCTTTCAGCACTTGAAAAATATTGTGTCACAGCCTCCTGACCTTCATAGTTTCTGATAAGAAATCTCATGCCATTTGAGTCATTTTCCCCCATATTTTTTCTCTCTTGCTGATTTCAAAATTTTTTCTGTTTTTATTTTTCAGAAGCTAATGTGTTTGTGTGGATTCCTTGAGTTTATCTTATTTGATATGCACTCAGCTTCTGGAATCTACAGTACTTTGCTTTTGTCAGATTTTGGAAGTTTTCAGCCATTATTTCTTCAAGTATTTTATCAGCTCTACTTTTTGGCTCCTCTCCTTCCAGAACTTCAATGATACATAAGTTATATCTTTTGTTTTAGTCTCACAGGTCTCTGAGGCTCTGTTCATTTTTTTTTTTTCAGTCTAATTTCCTTATTGTTCAGATTGTGTAATGTCTATTGTTCTATCCTCAATTTCATTGGTTTTTTTTTTCCTCTGTCCTCTCTATTCTGCTGTTCAGCCCGTCCATTTAGTTTTTACTTCTGTTATTGTAGATTTTCAGTTGAAGAATATTATGTGGGGCTGAGAATGGTGGCTTACACCTGCAATCCTGACATTTGGAAAGTCAAGGAGAAAGGGTCACTTGAGTCCAGGAGTTTGAGGTTAGTCTGAGCAACATAGGGAGATCCTGTCTCTACAAAAAAATTTTAAAATGAGCCAGCGTGGTGGTGCATGCCTGTGATCCCAGCTACTTGGAAGGCTGAGATAGGAGGATCACTTGAGCCTGGGAAATCAAGGATGCAGTAAGCCATGGTCGCACCACTATACTCCAGCCTGGGTGACACAGCAAGACTCTGTCTCAAAAATAATAATATAAAATAAAATATGGCCAGGCACGGTGGCTCACACCTGTAATCCCAGCACTTTGGGAGGCCAAGGTGGGTGGATCTCCTGAGGTCAGGAGTTTGAGACCAGCCTGACCAACATGGTGAAACCCACTCTCTACTAAAAATACAAAATTAGCTGGAAGTGGTGGCACATGCCGGTAATCCCAGCTACTCGGGAGGCTGAGGCAGGAGATTTGCTTGAACTCAGGAGGCAGAGGTTGCAGTGAGCTGAGATCACACCATTGCATTCCAGCCTGGGCAACAAAAGCAAAACTCCATCTCCAAAAAAATAAATAAATAAATAAGATAAAATAAAATAAAATATTTGGTTATTATCTCTTCTATTTTTTTCCGAGACTTTCTATATTTTTCATTTTTTCAAATGTGCTTGCAAATGCTCATTGAAACATTTTTATGATAGCTGCTTTAAACTATCAGATAATCTAATATTTCTGTCTTTCAATGTTGACATCTGTTGATTATCTTTTTTCATTCAATTTCTTTCCTGGTTCTTGATAATGATTAGTAAATTTTTCATTAAAACCTGAACATTTTGTACATTTTTATTACATTTTAGATCTTATTTACACTTGCTGGTTTGGTTGTCTTCCTCTGACACCATGTCTTCCTCTGACACCAATCTGGGGTGAGAAGAGGAGGTACCACCTCATTACTGCCAATTGGGTAGAGAAGTCCAGGTTCCCTATAAACTTTCACTAACACCTGATGGGGAAAACTCCTTGTTATTGCTGAGTAGAAGTGGAAATTCTGGTGTCTTACTGAGCCTTCACTTACACCTTCCTGGCTGGTATGGGCTGGAGTGCTTCCTTAGTGCTCCATATTTTGTCACAACTGACATCATGGGAGAGATGTGACTTCCTTACTGCTGGGAAGTTGCAAAAATATTTCCAGTAGGCCTCTTCTGAAACTACCTCATTGGGAAAGTGAAAGGGTACCTCATTATTGCCAGGTGGGGGTAGAAGTCCCCCTATGTGAAAAGGTAGAAGTTTTCACATACCCTGATCCTGTGGGAAAGGGGGAAGGGGCTCATTAATGCCAGGCAGAGATGGCCTTATCTGACACCACCCTAACAGGACGGTTGGGACGCTTTGCTACAGCCTTGAAAAAGTAGAATCTAGGCTCCCCACTCACGTTTGCTGACAAGGGTGGGGTGGGACCATAATTCTTTCCATGGTTTTTGGTTGAAGTAGTCACTATTTTCTAAACATTCTCTCTTATTAGGCTGTCCCTCTAGTACTCCTTACATAAGAGAGAAAGAGCTTTTGTTAGGACATCCTTCATCTAAACATGTTGGTACTTCTGGAATTCTGGCTTCTCCAGCATCTAGACTGGTATATATAAGACAAAAACTAAAACCTAGGGAACTCACCAATGTGTTGCTTTTTGCTCCAAAGTACCTACTTGGTCTGCTTTCTTCTCTCCAAGATTCATGATATTTTTGCATTTATTTTATATTTAATGCCCAGGCTTTTAGCGTACTTAGTAGAAAGAATTGGGAGAAGTATGTCTACTCCGTTTTCCTGGAAGCATAAGTTTGTCTCCTGTTGCAATCTTTTGATTTACATAACTGGAGCTTCAACTCTCATGTATTATTCACTATCAGTGCATGGACTGCAGGTATATGTGGGATCCACCTGACCTATCAAAAACCAAGAAGCGAGAAGTCAGGGGTTGTTAAGATAAATAATGAACATAGTGGTTGAGGACTATTCCCTTCTGAGCAGAATCCACTATACAAGTTTTCTCCAATGTTGTATTCCCTAATTCAGCAATATGGGGAGACATCAGCAATTCTCATAGCAAAGCAGCTAGTCATCTAAGGGATTTTTTCTTGTAGGCACATGGATGCCCTAAAGCATCTCATTCTTAAGTCTGGGGAAGTGTTCTCTTCCCCAATTCCAAGAACCTTGGCCTCTTGAAGAATGAGACTTCCTCTTCTTCTGAGTCATGTTACTATTTTTGGTGGGGGAGATGTCACCTCACAGCAACTGAAGGTAACTGATCCCAAAGCTGACACTTCTAGGAATGTAGAACCTGGGGCTACTTAGCACCTTTGTTCTCAGGATTGGAAAAAGATCACCTTCTGCATTTGACACTATCCTGCTCAAATGCAACTTAGAGGCTTGGTTGCCAAGTCCTGAACTTTTCTCTTTAGGAAACTCTGAAGTCTACATTGAGCCTTCCACTCAATACAGGCCTAGGTCTAGCATTAGAGAGATTTATGAGAACACAGCAGAAGGAAGGGCTTATAACATCCTTTCTGTCTGAAAAATATATGACCTGAACTTGCTAAAGCTTAAGGAAGTAAACTGGACTCATTAATGCTGGTACTCATACAAGGTATTGATATTCTCAAATTTTATACCATTTAACTTTGAAAAAATCATATTTAAAAGATTTCAATATTTGTTCTCCATAAGAATTAGCCACTCACCTATTCAGTCTCATTAACTTTCTATTCCTCATAATTGAAATAAGTGAACTTAATAAGCTTTAATTCTTTCTCCTGACTCACTAGCTTGTTCCTTTCTCTCCGGAATTAATAAATAACAATCATCACCAAGATTCTTCTTATTCAAGGAAGTTAGAAAATATTATTCTTATTGCTTACCCTTTCAGTTATTAGTAGTTTCATTTTTTCCTAGGTTTTATTGGAATTTATGGTCACAGTAGCATTCAAACACTATACCCAAGAGGTTTAATTGAGATGATGATGGAATAATAAAGAATATCTGCAACAATGTACATATGAATAGTTAAGTGAATGGAAATGACTAACACTGTGACACTACATATAAATTATTAAGCTATTCTCAAACTATTTTGCATATTATTTATTGTATAAACTTACAATCTCTTTTTCTAGTTTTCCTTTCTCTAAATATCTTTCCATGAGTATATCCCATATTCTTACTTATAATCTTTAATAAGTAATTACATTACAATGGAACTAATTGTGGTAATTTCTGTACATCTTAAATGAAAAGTACGTGCTTTAAAAAAGAAATATAGAGGCGCTATCTATCTGTTCCCCAATTCCACAAAATAAAGATATCCATTGCATTCATGGGAAGCCCAAAAAGAATAATTTTATCTATAACTCCAAACTTGGGAACAGTAGTAGAGAATGAGTGGAGACAATCTTCCAAAATAAAAAGCCTATCCAAATAATTTGCGAATATTGCCAAAATATAAAGATGGTATTGTACAGACCAGTCTATGTAGAAAACTCTCATTGGAGAAACACACTTTCTTTTATTCAGTCAGTAGAAAATACAAGAAAAATAGATTGACAGGAAATAAAAATTATAGTTCACTTTTCAATTTTGGTTTGATGTAGAATCCAGGTGAATAAATATTCTGCATAATACTGCATATATTTAAAATGTTAGGCTTCTGGTTTCAGTTGTAACACATAAAAAGCTTGGAAGTCACTAATCCCATCTTGCAACAAGGAAAAAAAAGCTAAAGACACTGAAAAATCAATTTCCCAAGGCCCTTCAGAAAATTGGCCTGTTGACCTAAAACAGAGAAGCTGAGGCAAAATTAATATAAGTAGAGAGTTTATTTGGGCCAAACTTGAGAAATGCAACCAGGGAGAATAGATTCAAGTTGCCCTGAATACACACTGCTATTAGCAGCAGTTACAAGCAGATTTTTAAAGGCAAAAAAATGGGGGACAGTGAGTGGGCTGATAGAAAGTTGTTTGTCAGGAAATCTCATTGGTTTATAGAAATAACACTTATTAGTGATTGGCTATACAGTCTTAAGCTACAGGGTACAGGTTATAGTGTCCTGTGTGGCATTATTAGGTTAATCTATAGCTACTTGTAACAATAGCAAGCAGTTTGAAGAGAGGAATAGGTAACTCAAAGTGGAGAGTAGGATGGGATTGCTGTCTCATCTTATTGTCTGGTCCTGATAACTAATAGAACTTGCCTTCCTCAGATAAAAGCTCTTTTCTTTTCTCATTTCCCTTTTTTGATCTAAAATCTTTATTCTTGAAAGAACTGATGATGAAAAGTTGAGTGTCAAAATGTCTGTCATCGCTGGGAAGATTCATTGCTGAGTAGTGCTGTCAAAGTCATTGATCTATGGCTGCTGTCAGTTGTTGAATTATACCTAGTCATTAGAGTAGTATGAATTTAGCTTTTTCAGAAGTAAAACAACGAGAAATAACATTTAAAAATTAAATAGTAGAAACATAATGCACAATCAAAAGAGGATTTGTGTGCCACAACAACATCAACAAAATCTATTTAGTCAGGGCGTCAACTAAAACTGGGTTATTTTATAAAGAAAATTAAACTGGGTTCTTTTATAGAGATTTGTTGTTGCCAAGAAGTGATTCAGCATCTACTCCAAATTGTACGCAAATAATAAAATGCAAAAATAACAAGGCTATAAGCTAATAATAGATGTACTATAATTTTCTTCTGAAACATACCTTTTTTCTTTTTCCAATTCTCCATTTTCATCAAAGATAATCTTAGCAGGACCAATTTATCTGCAAAACAAGTTTCACTCTTATTATATTTGGCCTGCTTATTTGCATAAAGTGCAACAAGAGTACAGAATGGCCATACAGGTTCTTTTAAAGTTGGCTTTGCTGGGACGTCTTTCATAAGAAATTTCAGATGAGACTTTTAAAACCCTTTAGGCTAACCAAGTAAAAGACTTTTCATCAGACTGTCTGCAATACTTGTGTGAATTGGGTGAATTCCTATCTTCTTGAGGTGCCAAGATAACTTTAGGATCCTGGGCCTGTCAGAAGATAACATTCTTTACCTACTGCAAGGATAGAAATTTTGTAAAGGAACCATGTAGACAAGGTACAGGTTGTTTATTGGCTCTGTAAAGTCAACCTGCATTCCCCAAAACACTCTGGTCATATTTGAAAATATGCCATTCCAGTTAAAGCCTCAGTAAAATTACAAGTGTATCTAACTATGTTCCGTTACAAAAGAAAACAGATTCTTATTAAACTTATGCAAACAACTATATCACCATAAAACACGACTACTCATGAACAGTTTGCAAACTTTGGAGAAATCTGGTAGTGAAAAAGGCAAATGTGTTAGTTTTACTCACAAAAGTATACTTTACCCAACTGCTATAAGCCATTAATGACTCAAAAAGAAAAAAAAAATGATTCTGGAAAACAAAAGTGAAAAAAATCACCGATTTTTCAAAGAAAAACAGTTCCCCAAAAATATTTCAGTTCACTATTAGTTTATTCTCATGCCGTTAATTCTTGTTACATTTAATGTTGGGTGAGCAAACCTCATGAACACAACAGCTTTTTAATCAGAGACCTAGAAGAATTTTTTTCCTGGATGAATTATATGATTTCCAAAGTTATTTGAAACCTATATTCAGCAGTACTTGTCAGAGTCCTTCTCATGAATTTCCCTAAGGTAGTAGCAAATTTTGGACTGCAGTTGATTATAAATCATTTGTTGAGAAGAATCAGAGTATAAAAATAATTGCCTGTGAGAGACAAAAGTCATAGAATAGCCCTGGTTAAAGACACAATTGACAAGAAAATGATTATTTCTGTGCCATACAACTTAACATAATAATCATAATTATTATTTCTAACACAAACTCAGAAATACCAAAATTTTATATAACTCATAACATTTTATACATGTTAATAACATATGTACACAAATATAAGCCAAAAAAGTTAAACACCATTTCATATGTGACAATTCTTTCTGTATAATGTTTACATACCAAATAAGCCTAATATGTCTCTCTTGGACAGGAAGCCTAGTATCCAAAAAGTTAGTTTGAGATTGAAAATACTAAAAATACTAAAAATTTTTATATGAAAGTTTGTCAAATATCAAACATTTAAAACACAAGTTCAAAACAGCATCACAGGTCAGTGTAAAATAACGGTGATTCATTTAGCCAAAATAATAATTTAAAGATTTTAAAAAGCAAAAAATTTTCCTCTTCGATAGAGAGGAGGCACAGTTTCCCTAAGAATCATAAGACCTAATAAAGACACCATAAAACAAACAAAATCTGTCTCTCTTCTATGTTTTGTAGTTTACTCAAAAAGTAAACAAAAATCTTATCTTAATAGTATTATATAAAAATCTTAAAAGAGAAAAATTATTTCTAGAAGTATATGTTTAATGCTAAAGGTAAATTTAATAAAACTTTATAAATCAATTCATCCAATCTCAATCAGCTTTGACCACACAAGATAAGATTTCCATAAACCTTTTATAATATCTTACAATTTTTCTATTAAATATCAGGTTAATGCCCCAAGAAAACTCTGTTATTCCAGCACAGGGGTCCAGACTCTGGCCCTACGTCAGTGTGCTTTTGATATTAATGTTCAATTTTTAGGAAAACTAAATAATTCGCTTTTTTCACCAACTTGATTACACAAAAAATTCCTTTGACAAAAATCAATCTTCCACAAACCTTCCACAACTTCCTTAAACCTTTAGTTTTGTCCTGTCATTTTACTGTTAGGACAAAAATTTCCTTTCCTTTCCCCCTTACTATTTTGACCACAGAAAGTTCTCTGACATGTAAAAGAAAATTTACACTCTCTTTTCAACTGTCTTTACATTTTACTTTCTTTATACATTCTGTATATAGGCTTGTTTCTCTTATATCTAGCAGTTTTAATTAGATATTAAATACAATGTTAAGTCTTAGTAACTTTTTATTTTAGTGAAAAACCTAGGAAATAAACTTTTGTTAAATACCAGATGCAGTGTCCAGGACAAAAAACAGAGCTGTGGAGACAATACTGGGGCATCTAATCCCTCTGAGCATGGCCAAGACACAGCTGGGCCAGGGAAAACGGGGCCTTGGTGTTGATCCCAGGCCTCACCAGGGTCATTTGTCTACATCCCAGAATTTGGAGGTTTAAAATTAAAGACAAGCTCACAGTAAGATGTGCGTAAGGCTTTCAAAGAACCCAGGAGTCAGCCCTTACAGCTTTAACTTTCAGACAAATTAAGCAAGTACCAAAAGTATGACAGAAGCAATAGTTTTATGACCTTAACACATAAAATAGAAACAGCCTAAACCTGTCTGACCAATAGGCTCTAGCAAAAATATCTAAATTACGTTTTGAATATGTTTTTGTTTTATTTTATGAACAATTTTAAACTTATTTTTATTTACCGAAAATTACTAAAGTCACATGAACTCATAAAGTATTGGGCTGGCTTTTTAATTTATGAGTACTCATTTAAATTTAAGTTACTTTTGCACCATGCATAGACAATATATAAGTATATGTATAGACACATATATATGTATATGTGTAGACACACACATATACATATATATATGTAGACACAAAATATAACATACACATGTACACATATATGTATCTAAAAGCTAAAAAGATCAAGGAGTTTAATGCAAACGTGGGTACAGCTTTAGACTTGAAAAGAATCTGTCCATTTGAAATTATTGGGAACTCATTAGGTAAAACAGAAGTTTCTTCAAAAAAAGAATAGAGTCTTTGGTGCCTTTTCTGTCTTCCTTAAGGGTTCCCAGGCTGTTAGAAATGTTTATGGTCTCCTCATGTGGTATCAAGGGTGGCAAGAGGAAGGAAAGACCAACAGAAGTAAATGAAGAAACAGACAAAGGGAGTGCATGTGGGCATATGGTTAACAGGGAGTTAGGAAGACAGAAATTCAGTAGACTGAAAAGTTTTAGAGAGAGTGAAAAGAGGCATATATATATATATATATACACACACACACACACATATAGTTTTATATATATATATAGTTTTACACACAGACACACACACATATATGTTTGTATGTGTATATATACATAGCCTAAAATTCAGTTCTAAGTCAATTTTTGACTATAGAGCTCTCTTAAAAAATCTTTTTAAAACTCTTATCAGATTTTAGCTTGAATAGCCTACATTTATGGCTTTTGCTTTGTTTTATTTTTACCAAAAGTACCCTCCCAAGTAAAATGAATAAGCTTTAACCAAGGTTTTGACTTAACCGAGAATGCATGAGACACTTCCAAAGAGGTCTAAAGCAGTCTTCACAAGACCCAGAATCACCCCAAAATACAACTCCAAGAAAGGAAAGATCACTAGTCACAAATGGATTACAATCCACATTTCTATCTGGCCATATTTTCTAAGGTGTCAGCGTCTCAGCTTACCATCAACACACAAAGGTCCAAAAGCCTCATGTCTCCCTCATAGACAGAAGACAAGAAACCTGAAGCTGTCCATAGAAGTTAAAAGGATCAGTAACAAATGGGTACCGCAAAAAGTAAAAAGTCACACAAATATCAAATCAAGAGGGACTGACTGCCTGACCAGAAATCAAACCCAGGCCACAGTGGTGAAAGCATACAATTCTTACTACTAGACTATGAGGAGAGGGCAGCCTTTACTGTTAATCTTGCAAGGGAACTAAATCAGGTAGCTTGAGCTTACAAGGATTTTGACTTATTTTAGATCAGATCTCAGGAGGAAGGCTGCTTAGCTAATTCCCTGGAAGTTAGCATTTCAACATCAGTGTCAGTCATTAGTCCTATTTTAGAAAAAATATTGTTGCATCTGCATTTTTATAAACAGTTTTAATTTTGTTTATTTTCTCCTTTTAGACTATTAATCTTTTAATTACCGTTTTATTGCCCTAAGCAATTGTAAACTAGGCAACAAAGGAGACCCTTTGTATAGTAGAGACCCATATTGTCCTTTGAGTAACCTTTTTATTTGGGCAAAGAATAGTTTGAGAATCAGGCAGTCCCCAGAACCAGAAGGGGTTCATAGTGATACAGGAGTTAAGAAGATATTACTTAGGCAAATAGTAAGGGTAGGGAAGTCATCAGTAAGGCTTTTCTTTTTAATGAAAAGCAGCCCCAGATAATTTTCTAACAAAGAGCAGCCTGTAAAGTCGAGCAGCAGACATAGACAAGCAAGCTGGGAGTTTGCACTGATGAATGCCAGCAGGAACTAGGGACTAGACATGCTCAAGATGGCGGCTCCATCTTCTCCTCTCTGCCAGCCACGTGTACTGTAAGGAGTAGACAATATGGCACTGGCAAAGGAGAATTCATTTGTATAATAAGATCAGGGTGGGGAGACCAGCCTTCCCCAAGCATTATGTAAACATTGCACTTAATCAAACCAACCTGTGAGCCCTAGGTAAATCAGACTGAGCACTTCTTCAAGAACTGAGCACCTCCTCAAGGGGGACTATAAAATCCGGTGAATTTGCCACCAGCCAGTCCTTTCCACTAGGAAACCCCTCTCTCTAGAGAGAGAGAGCTGTTTCTCTTTCTCTTCTCTTCTGCCTATCAAACCTCCACTCCTAAACGCCTCCTGTGTTTCCATATCCTAAATTTTCCTGGCATGAGATGACTAACCCCAAGATATACACACCAGACAATGTAGCTGCTTCAACAGCAACTCTGAGTCTGCCCCAATAGGGAGTTTCAGGGAAAGGGTCAAAGACCTAGTAAATTTCCTCAAGTGGTGGTGATGCATATCTTTTGTTTACTTTGAGAATTTAAGCAATATTCTCAGAATCTCTTTTGGAAGCTTTTTAGGTGCCACTGGAAGTAAGTTTCCTATTAAATTGATCTTGTTCTAAAACCAACCTTTTCCAATTGTGCACGCAAATACATTATTTTAGGTATTTCAAAAGATCCCCACTTTTGGTCATTGTTTTTTTATTATCATTCTGGGAAAGATGGGTCACTTTCCTAGATATCTAAAAGAGGGTGCCCCATAACTGTTGTACACAAAACCAACTGGTGTTTAACTAATAGGAGTTGGTAACAAATGAAAAATCAAGCCCAAATTTCAATAGAAAAGCACTGCAGTTTTTAAAAGCATGCTATGTAAAACAAGACCACCAGTAGCTAACTGCCATTTATTTACCCATGCCTCTGCTGTGAGACAGGAGTGAAAAAACTTTGACCTGAACCCGCATTCCATGTCAGAGGCAGAGAAAGAGCAGCTCTCTGCAGAGCTCTTAACTCAAATCAACTGTCTAAAGACAGAGGCAGAACCCCTCAGTTTTAAAGAGGGAGTTTGAAAAACAGCCCAAATAAGAGGTCCAAATGGGACCAAATAAGCCCAAATAAGACCAAAAGGTGAGAGGTCAAAATTCAGGAGAACTGACCAGCAACACCCGATCGCACTTCTGAAGACAAATGGTCATGCTGGTACCAAACGCCACGTTCAGAGTATTGGGGAGGTCACTCTGAATCCTGCTGACTTATGCCAGATATGTCAACCTAAAAAGTATTGATGAAAAAGAGTAAAACTCTGTAAAATATTTGGAGGGATTTACTCTGACCCAACTATGAGTGACCAAAGCCTAAGGCACAGTCTCAAGAGGTCCTGAGAACATGTACCCAAGGTTGTACTTCCTTGAGGAAGTGCTAGAAGTAAAATGGTTGGGTTACAGCTTGATTTTACACATTTCAGGGGGCAGAAGTTACAGGCAGGTATCAATCTATTCATGTAAGATGTACATCGGTTTGGTAAGGAAAGGCAGGAAAACTTGAAGTGGGGTAGGGGCATGCCTCCAGGTCATAGGTGGATTCAAAGATTTTTCTGATTGGCAATTGATTGAAAGAGTTAAGATACTATCCAAAGACCTAGAATCAATAGAAAGGAGTGTCTGGGTTGAGATAAGGGGTTGTGGAGACCATGGTTTTTATTATGTCAATGAAACCTCCTCTTAGCAGGCTTCAGAGAGAATAGATGATAAATGTCTCTTATCAGACCTAAAAAGGTGTCAGACTCTTAGTTAAATCTCTCTTGCATCAAGAAAGGATCTGAAAACAAAGGGGGATTCTCAATAGGATGTAGACGTTCCCCACAAGAGACAGCTTTGCAGTGCTATTTCAAAATATGTCAAAGGAATATATTTTACAGCAAAATACTTCAATTTCTTTCAGAGCCTGCTATCTATCATATGATGCTATATTAGAGCCAGGTTGGAATTTGGTATTTTGTGCTACAAAGAGTCTGTTTTGTCATGTTTAAGATCTCTGTTTTACTGTTAATGCTGGTTAATTGTGCCTGAATTCCAAAGGGAGGAGAGTGTAATGAGGCATGTCCAACCTGTCCATGCCATCGTGGCCTGAACTAGTTTTCCAGGTTTACTGGAATATATTTGGCCAAGAGGAAGGATCCATTCAGTTGGTTAGGGGCTTTTAATTTCATTTTTGGTTTACAAAGGAAGAGGCTGAGGGCAAAATTAATATAAGAAGAAATTTGGGCAAAGCTTGACAATTACAACCAAAGAACATAGATTTAAGTTTCCCTGAATACACACTCCTATTAGCAGCAGTTACAAGTGGATTTTTAAAGGCAAAAAGAAAAAAGAAAAAAGAGGGAGAATGAGTGGGCTGATACAAGATTGTGTGCCAGGAATTCTCATTGGTTTATAGAGATAACATTGATTAGTAATTGGCTATACATTCTCAATAAGGTGTGGTGTATAGTGTCCTATATGGCATTAGGTTAACTTATTTTCTTTTCTTTTTTTTTTTTTTTAAGATGGAGTCTCTCTCTGTCACCCAGGCTGGAGTACAGTGGTACAATCTTGGATCACTGCAATCACCGCCTCCCAGGTTCAAGCAATTCCCCTGCCTCAGCCTCCCAAGTAGCTGGGATTACAGGTGCACACCACCACACCTGGCTAATATTTGTATTTTTATTAAAGACGTGGTTTCACCATGTTGGTCAGGCTGGTCTCAAACTCCTCACCTCAGGTCATCCGCCCACCTTGGCCTCCCAAAGTGCTGGGATTACAGGCATGAGCCACTGCGCCCAGCCTACTAGGTTAATTTATACCTACTTGGGGCAATCACAAGCAGTTTCAAGAGATGAATACATAACTCAAGTGGGGAAGTAAGGTATGATTGCTGTCTCATTTTAATCTCTCCCTGGGCCTGATGAGTAAAGGGACTTGCATTCCTCAAATAGAAGTTCCTTTTTTCCTTCAGGTCACAGGGAAAGCTGCCAGCCCAAAATCTAAAGTGACAGCTGCATATAGGGAAGTGCAGTCAAGATCAGCTTACCTGGTTCAAATGTCAACAGAGCCACAAGCTAGTAGGAACACTTAAATAACCTTGAGGAAGTGCTAGAAGTAAAATGTACACTAGTATGAGAGGGAGAGATTCCTGGTATCTAGAGCCTTAGGGGTCCCCTTTTTCAAGGGTTTTACCTCCAGGAACCCCACGGTGTTCTCATGCTGAAGAGCCAAGAAAAAAACCTTAATGTTTCTGGCAGGAAGAGGGTAAGGAAATAACCATTTTGGAATATTTCTAGAGCCTTCTCCACAGCAAAGACCAATCATACAGAAAAACTTTACTAAATCCTCATCTGAGAGGAGAGAAGGGAAATAACTCAATTCCCGTACATTCCTGCCTTTCTATCTCACTTAAGGAGGAGAGAAACTAAGACTTCAGAAGTCATCAACTGAAGAATGACAAGGTTCATAAACTTGAAAAGGGGAGCTATATTTCTCATAAAGGGTTGCGGCCTGCAGTTTGGCCATTCTGACAGGTTGGGAAGCATAGCCTCTATACTTCTAGGGAGGGGCAAAGGGAACAGAATTTATGCTGGGTGAGGTTTCCAAATACACATATTTGATAAGTTGTAGGAGTCATGAAGACTTATAAAAGGGGAAACATACACACGTGAGGCTGAGCTTGATGCTCCTTCATGGGTCCCATTTACAAAAGCTAGTGGCATTCGTATGATTCAAGGGTGTCTTCAGGAATCTGACATCAAAAAGTGAAGCAGGGGACGTGAAAATCCTCATTGTGCAATCTCTGTAGTATGGCCAGAATGACTCTGTGGTCAATGGTTTCTTATCAGGCAAAAAAGGAGGGCCATCATCAGGTGGTTGGTTGATATCAGAGGTGGAGTCTTTGGAAAGAGCTGGTTTCTGTTAGGTCCTTAGGGAAGAAAGCCTGATCCTAATCATGTTTAGCTAGGGAGGAGGTATAACAAGGTGTGCCTGACCCCTCCCATCCTGTCATGGCCAAGAACTGTTTTCAAGATTACTTTCAGGTCCCCTTGGCCAAGAGATGGCACATTCGCTTGACTGGGGGCTTAGAATTACACTTTTATTTCTCAAGGTATACAGCCCAGGGACATAGGCACACTGAAAGGCTGAATTTACTCACAGAATTGTAAAACACTTACCCTCCCCTTGCACCCTACCACCACATCAATAAGGCCTCAGTATAATATCAGGGGATTTCAGCTTTAAAAGTTACAGGATGCACACTATAGGGGTTTAACCCTCGGAAGGATCACTGAAAAATCAACATACAAAAGGCAGATTTATAGGAGAAATGGCATACAAATGCATTAACATGCATGGGGAGAACCACAGAGTGATTATCCCAATGCCCCAATGGGGTACAGAAGCTTGTTTACCATCTTGAAATTACAGAAGAAATGGGGGCTTAGCGCATGGCCATAAACAGGTGACGGTGGTAAATTAGGATACAGTGGCCACACAGGTTATGAAGTGGAAAAAGCAGGCCTGGCTGGCAAAGGCAGTCTTTTTATATTGATGAAATCTCACAGGCAGCAGCCCTCAGAGAGAATAGATGGGAAATGTTTCTTTCATAACTTTAAAGGTGTCAGACTCTCAGTTAATCTTTCCTAGAGCCAGACAAACAAGGGCCTCAAAGAAAGCCTGGCTGCATCAATGCTGATTCTCTACAGATGCAAATCTCCCCCATAAAAGACAGCTTTTCAGGGCTACGTCTGTTTGCAGGCCATATGAACAGTCATCTCAAAATACGTCAAAGAAGTATATCTTGAGGTTAAACATTTTTGTTTCCATCAACACACTATTTAGAAAGAGATTTTAGGGAAAATCCAAGAAAACAAAGGAGACAGAAAACAAGGACACTATAGAAAATTGAAATCTCTGACACCTGCAGCAACAGGAAGTATTAAATGCATCCCATCCCCTAACAGATTAACATAAAACCTCACAGGAAAGGCCTATTCACCTCAGTTCCCATTACCTCATATGTCATGTCTGGCTTTCAAGAAAAAAGTTGCAAGACATATCAAGGGCATTAAAAAAAAAAATCTGAAGAGACAAAGCAAGCATCAGAACCAGAGTCAGACAGGACCCAGATTTTGGATTTATCAAACAGGGAATGTAAGATAACTGTAATTATAATTATTATGCTAAGGACTCTAATGGAAGAAGTAGACAAAATGCAAGGACAAATGGGTAATGTAAGTATAGAGGTAATGCAACAATGAAGTAGTACTACATATCCATTAGAATGGCAAAAATCCAGGACACTGAGAATACCACATGCTGGCAAGGATTTGGAGCAATAAGGATTCTCATTCATTGCTGGTGGGAATGCAAAATGGTGCAGCCACTTTGAAAGAGAGTGTTAACAAAAGACCATGGGATCTGCAGAGGAGAAAAGGAGAGTTTTATTTTCTTTAAAAAAAGAAAAAATCTGTGGATTGGGGAGATACAGCCTCCACTGTAAAAATGAAAGCCTTCCCCAGGGGGTGAGGTTAGAGAATGAGTGATGATAAAGGCAAAACTTGCAGGGTAGGAGAGAGGAATAAGGGGGGTGAGAACAGAATCTCGATTGGAGGACCTTTAAGTCCCAATTCACCAGTCTCTCTTAATTGGCTGACTCCAGATGGTCAGTCAGTTGGGACCAGGTGGTTTGTTTGAAGTCAGTTGGGGAATTTCCAGCTGTAGTCTATCTCAGCACTGCCAACAAGAACTGGTTTGGCTTAATTGTAGAAAGGGAGGTCCTGTGACATGTTTACAACATTTTTCTGTGAGCACAGAATACATAACAGCTTCCTCACCCAGACATGGCCACCTCATTCTGTTTTAACTTTGATCACCTCAGTTAGCCACAGGGAGTCCATTCTGCCTGTTGGCTAGGAACATACTGTAACAGCAGTTCAACAGTTTCTTACAAAATTAAACTTACTTTTAGTACTAGATAAAGCAATCATGCTTTTGGATTTTGATCCCAAAGGAGCTGAAAATGTATGTCCAACTCCAAACCGGCACATAGATGTTTATAGCAATTTTATTCATAATTGCCAAAACTGGGAAGCAACCCAGATGTTGAAGAAAATTCAAATATTTCACCCTAAAATATATTTCCTTGAAGATAGATATTCAGAAGGGTTGAAGGTACAAGAAGAGATGAAAAGCTCTCTTTTGTAGGGGAGATTTGCTGTGTAGAGATCAGCATTGATGCAGCCTGGCTTTCTCTGAGGCCTTCCCTTGTCTGGATCTAAGAATCATAAACTGAGAGTCTGACATCTTTAAGCATCTGAAAGAAATATTTACCATTTATTCTTTCTGAGGACTGCCACCTGTGAGGTTGTGTTTCCATAATGAGTCCACCTTTGCTAGCCAGGCCTTCTTTTCACCCCTTCCCATAACCTATTTTGCCACCATAACCTGTTTCACGATGCTCCAAGCCCCCATTCTTTCCATAACCTCAAGATGGTATACAAGTTTCTGAACCACACTGGGGCTTGGGGTAATCACTCTATGGTTCTCCCTTATGTGCATGTTAATAAATTTGATTCCATTTTTTCTAATAATCTCCTTTTGTGAGTTGACTTTTCAGTGAACCTTCGGAGAGTGGAGGGGAAGCTTTCTTTGGCTCCTACAACGTCCTTTAGCAGGGGGATGAATTAGTTAACTCTGGTACATTGAGACAATGAAATATTATTTAGTGCTAAAAAGAAATGAGTATTAAGCCATGAACAGACATAGAAGAAATGGAAATGCATATTACTAAGTGAAAGAAATCAATCTACAAATGCTACATACTATATGGCCTCAACTGTCTGAATTTCTAGAAAAGGCAGAACTGTGGCAACAGTAAAAATATAAGTGATTGCAAGGGGCTGGGGGAAAGGGAGAGATAATAGGCAGAGGACAGAGTATATTTAGGGGAGTGAAACTATTTTCCATGACAATATAATAGTGGATACATGTCATTACAGATTTGTCAGAACCCATAACATATATAACCCCAGAATGATATTTAATGTGAACTATGGACTTTTGGTGATATTTACAAGTGAAAGTCAACAAAAGTTTATTGACAGTAATAAATACACCACTTTGGACCAGGATATTGGTAGTGGGGAGACTGTGTATGTGTGGGAGTGAAGGGTATATGAGAATTCTCTGTCCTTGTTGTCTGATTTTGCTCTGAACCTAAAACTGCTTTTAAAAAATATCTTTAAAAAAATTTCTTCAGGGAGACATAAAATGATATATTCAGAAACTCAGTCTACATAAAGAAAGCATCAAGAAAAGATAAATAATATGTAAAGGTAAAAATAAATTCTCTTATGAGACTTCCTGTCAAACAACTTTGTATCAGCCCATTACTTGTTCCCTTTCGCATTTAAAAACATGCTTGTAACAAAGGTGACACAGCATTCCCTGAGGCCGCTTAGAAGTGGGTCCCAGGCAGCTGTCCTCACTGTGGCTCAAGTATACCCTTCAAATTACATTTTATGCGTAGGCTTCTTTCTTTTAAGCTGACAAAAACAACATATTGCATGATTATATTATATGAATATGTGTAATTAATGACAGCAGTTTTATAAGGAAGAGATGAACTGGGAAAACTCAGCACAAGCCTTGCCCCTCACCCTCCCCAGACAGAGCACACAGCCCAGGGTCCTGGGGATTGCCCAAGTCACCAGCACTACCTATGAAGCATTTTAGTATTAAGTGTACTTTGTTATAAATGTACATTGCAAACTCCAGTGCAACCACACAAAATATTTTTTAAAGAATTATAATACTGTGAACGGGGTGAGTAATTCCAACCCTGAGGATCTAAAATCAATTTCCATGGCTGAAAAGCCAAAGGGATGGCAGGATTTGGCCACAGCTCAGGATGCCAAGAGCTTTTACTTTTAGATGCCATAGTAGCTGGGCTCCCACTGGGTTGTTGTTACAGAGCAAATGAATGACACAGCAGCCTCTGCTTCCCTTTGTAAAATTACGTTTGGCTTTGAAACTCTTAATGACAAGAAATAACCTTCTACAGCAAAATCGAGGGCGTTTAAAGAATTGAGGGAACCCTAGGAAGTAATTTTGAATTATTTTATAAAACGATTTGAAGATGAAAATCACTTTATAATTTTTTGAAAGCTATGCTTATCAATTTTTTGTTTAACAGATCTAATATGTAGCTGTTCTATGTCATGTGAAAATAAGATAACAACATATGCTAACCTGTATTTATGTTTAATAATTAATGTTTCAGTATTTTAACTTATTTAAAATGACTCAGCCATTTTATGATTATCTATTACTTAATTTAACATAAGATGACTTTAAGATTTTGAATTACTGAAAATAATTTTGAAACTACAACTACAGGTACCTTTCCTGTCTTCCCCAGTCATCCTGGATAGCAAATAGCCATGTCTATTCCCAAGGATGCCTATAAAGGAAGAACTCAAAACTGAACTACATGGAGCTTCAGAATCTAAGAGAAAACTTACCCACAATTCCCAGTTGCTTCGAGAGAACAATGGACACCCTGGACCCGCGGTGGGTCCCATGCCTGGTCACTCAGTGCTCCTGGGGGTTGCTAGATGCCCCACTTCTGGTCCCACTTCTGATACCATCTGTTGGGGAATGATTTGCAAATTGGGCAGCCCCCAGAATCGGAATAGATTCAGAGAGACTCTGTGCTGCCACTTGCTTGGAAGGGAAAAAGGAAAGTGATGTACAGAAAGCAGAAGTGAGGTACAAAAACAACTGGATTGGTTACAGCTCAGTGTTTGCCTTATTTGAACCTAGTTGGAACAGTTGGCCATATTTCATTGGCTGAAACTAGTTGATTGGCACAAGAGTAGGTTACAGACTGTTTCCATATCTAGTGAAGTTATAGTTCACTGTATACAGAGTAACGTTAAGGCTGAACTTAAAATCCATGAGGACACAGCTTCAGGCTAAACTTAATTTAACAAGACTATGAAGTGTTTGCACCAGAAAACAAAGCATATTTTAAGTAGCATTAGAATAAACAAATGCCTGCAAATTTTACAGTATCTTACAGGAGGAGGTAGGGTACTTACCAGAAGCCCCAGTAGAAGTAGAAGGGGGAATTTGGTGATGTATTTCCCTGGCACTTCCAGCCTAAGAAGCTGAGCTCCCAGAGGATCCCAAAAAGGCCCTTGGAAAGAAAGGGCTTTTTTAGAAATACAGAGCACACCCACCAAAATGATAGGATGACAGGGTTTGAGAAATATAGGAATCCATTGCCCAACTTGATATTGATGTGGGAACACTCTGTGCTCACATGCAAAGCAAGAGACTGAGTGATTCTGGAAACAGCACTCAGTCAATGACAGACGGACAGTGGTGGACGAATACCCAGCTTCTCATCTGCTCAGTGGCAAAACAGTGAGACATGTTCTATAGTGCCTCGCTTGGGTAGGTACATCACACATCCTCATCCTAATGTGTCATGACAAGGACTGAAGTTAAAGCTACACAATTTAAATGATTGGTGAGCAAGAACTATTCAAGGGCATAACACAAAAATTGTTTTGCCTGCTGTAATTGTACACATGATTTAAAAGACTTAAGTTTTCAGGACAAACATTATAGAGGATTTTCATTTCTTCCTAGATATACTTTTCAGCCATAAACTTTAAATAAACAAACAATTTGTTCAAGGAACCTAAAAACCACTGGCAAAATGCATTACATTTGTGTTTTTTATATTTAATATATTTTCTTTATTAGTTTATGTAAGATATACTACTTCTACTTTCTACTTATAATTGCATATCTTGTTAGAGCTACAGTTAAAAAAGAAAAAATGTAGTAGATACAAGGTAGTCTCCCCTAGCACCTAATCATCATCCAACATATCTGCCTTTTCTTTCCCTCTCCTGAAAGGTTATAGTAATTTGTATGGCCAGCTTTCCTAGAAGACAAAGCCTGAGCAAAACTTCATAAGCCAAGATATTTGAGAAGAGCTCAATCCCAGGGAAGCAAGAGTGAAGGGAAAATGCAGAAAGGCCGGGAAGGAGGGAGGGCGAACCCTCGAGCTCTCCTAGGGAGCGGCAAGGCCTCCTCTTCCTCCCGTGCCAATCAGATCCTTCAGAGCTTCCAGTCTTTGCAGCCCTACGGAAGTCTCTCCTAGCGGTGAAGCCAGTGACCCTGCACGACTCACTGCGCAGGCCTCTCTGGCCAAAAAGCGAGACTAGCGCCGCAGCCCTGGAGGGTGAAACGACTGACTCCAGCATGATGTTTGGCATAGGCCTATCTCCTGTGCTGTGTTCAATGGCACATTTACAACCCTCGTGAAGTTTATCTGTTAGGCACAGTGTATGGGCTCCACTCGGCGTGACCCACTACAAATGTTCAAATTTTTACTTGTTTTGAGATTAGGAAGAAATATGTTAATTTATAATTTAATTAAAATCAGTAACTCATTCTTGAAAACTAATCTGAAGAAGTTCTATGAATTGGGAAAGGGGAGGAAATCTAAATAATTGACCATAACGAATTAGTCGAGTAAATGATGATGCATCAACTTGAGGGACTCTTACCTCATTTTAAAAGGGTGATTAGTTTAAAATATTGCCATATGCTTTTGACATAATGTTAAATTTAAAAAGCGGAAGATGCAACACCTTCGAGTTGTGATTCAAAATTACATTGGTCAGGAGAGCCAAAGTCACACCACGGTAAGAAACAATATGGTTACATAAATGGATAAAACACACACTGGGGCCTTTTGCGGGTGTATCGTGTGAGGAGGGAGAGGATCAGGAAAAATAACTAATGGGTACTAGGTTTTATACCTGGGTGATAAAATAATCTGTACAACAAATCCCCATGACACAAGTTCACCTATCTAGCAAACCTGCACTTGTACCCCTGAACTTAAAAATTAAAAAAAAAAAAAGAACCAAAAAAATCCCAGTAGCGTAGCACAATAAGCCTTTGTTTATTGCACACATACACGCCAAGTAACCATATGACATGACAGGTATGTTCAATGGCTTCACTATAGTAACCATTGTACTATCTACATGAATCCCATAACCTCATGTTGTAAACCTCAAATATACACAATAACATTTATTTTTAAAAAGAAAAAGGAAGACTGCTGCGTGTTCAGGAGGTTCTCCCAGACACTGTTCACACGCGTTGCCCATGATTCTTCCTGTTGGGTTGGAATCAGGTGGTGAATGGCGCTGCTCCCTTAACCACCATGCTATTCAGTCACTAGAGTTTCTGCCTATTCCTGTGAATACATGACTGTCTACAATCAGATAGCATCAGACATGTCAAGGTCAAACATCAGACAAACCAGCATTTAGAGGATAAGCAAAAGAACAGGGGACCCTGCCCCGGAAGAGACTCACAATGCTACTGAGGGAGGGAGGGAGTTTCTGCTCAAGCAGCACACGCACAACAGACGCCATAAGTCAGCCTGTCCTTGTCCGCTCAGACCCAGTGTGCTTACTGAGACATGCCTGGAGTGCCTGTTTCTGTGCATAGCCCATCGCCCTGACAGCACAACTACAATCTTCAGACTCCATGTCATAGTCTGTCTTGTGCTGTCAGTTTGGATGCCGGTGCTAATATTACTCATGACAGTCCAAGAAGGTTGAGTCCAAGACAATTGATGATAATCGCCCAGCTTACTACAGCACAAACGCTTCGTGGAAATGGGCACTTAACTGAAAATCTCGTACTCCAACCAGAGAGGTCATATTTTCCATTTATTTTACAACACTTCTTCAGATCCTGTGTGGAGGTCTGTTTTCCTAGAAAAGATCATTTTTTCCAGTCATTTAGAACTAAAATTCAAAATCTGTGCACCCTCAGTTATTTAATACAGATAACAGAAAAAAATTCTGAGAATATTATGGGTTATTAAACACTAAAATGTGGTTCTGAAAAAAATTGCAGGATATCTTCTTGTCAAGTTCCTTGGTTCTCTATGGAGCCAGGGATTCTGAATAGTTACTTCTTGGGGTGTTTCCCAAACCTGGGATGCTATGATAGGGGCCATAAAATCAATATGCTGAGTTGAAAAAGATTATACGTCAGCAGTTGGTGAAGAAAGCGAACCCAAAATATTTTAGTTAAGCATTTATCGTGCACTAAATAAGTGTTGCTGCCTTAGCAAAGGGAATTACCCAGATTGCAAAAATGCAACAAACTTGGAAAAATCTTTAAATATACAGAATATTTAATATATCATTTAATGTGGAAAAAAATGAAGAAAGTCTTTCCTTAAAGGAAATATCAAATTTCTCTAATCACATTCTTATTTAACAACAAGACTGTCGTTAAAAAAAAAAAATTCGAAGGAATAGCACTAAATCCAAACTGTAAAAGAATATTAATACATAAATTAAGTGGCACATATCATGTCATATAGTTTTTTAAAATGACATATAGTGTTTTTAGGCTGGACACAGTGGCTCACACCTATAATCCCAGCACTTTGGGAGGCTGGGGCACGTAGATCACATGAGGTCAGGAGTTTGAGACCAGCCTGAGTAACATAGCAAGATCTCATCTCTATTTTTAAAATCCAAAAATATTAGCCAGGTATGGTGGTGCGTGCCTGTGGTCTCAGTTACTCAGGAGGCTGAGTTGGGAGAATCACTTGAGCCCAGGACGGGGAGGCTGTAGTGAGTTATGACAGTGCCATTGCACTTCATCTTGGGCAACAGAGCGAGACCCTGTCTCCAGTAAATAAATAAATAAATAAATAACATATGGTGTTTTTAAATTTCTTTATATTCATAAGTAAAATATTGAAGCAATTATTTTTATGTGTGGGTTGTGTTCTAAAAGTTTCCTTGTAGCTTGGCTGTTTGGAAGTCACAATGTATTTTTCCTGAAGAACAATGGTGTTTTCTGAGGTCAGACTATCTTCCAAAAGTTCATTTAACTCAAAATAGTATAGAAAGATAGTACATTTGCAAACAAAATTAAAGTAGACTAAACAAAAGTTAAGTAATAAAGCAGATTGTCAAATTAACATACAGGAAGCAGTAGCCTTCAATACAAAAAATAATCAGAAGATATGATGTAGGAGAGAGTCCCATTTCCGGCAAGAAAATAAAATATATAATACTTAAGAATAAGCTTAACAAGAAATTTGCAAAACCTCTGTAAGGAAAACTTGAAAATACTCCTGAAGAAGACTTGAATAAACACAAAGACATCCTTTGCTCTTTGAGATAGGATGATTCAACCCATCGTTAGAATATCAGTTCTCCCTCAGTTGATTTGGAAACTTAACATGATCAAAAATAAATAAATGACAGGCATTTTTATGGAGCTAGACCAGTCAATACTAAAATCAATAGAAAAAAATAAAATGCTAGAATAGTTATGACAACATTGAAGAAGAAAAACTATAAGGAAATGAAATCCTACCAGATATGAAAATAGACTTTGAAGCCTCTATAACTAAAGCAATGTGGTGATGTTGAGGTGGTGCTAGCACCTCAATAGACTGACAGGTCAGTGGAATTGAATACAGAGTCTAGGAATTGATCCAAGACAAAATGAAAATGTAATGTATGATGATGATGGTGTCTCACATTACTGGGGCAAAAAATTCAAAAACAGCCATTCGAGGACAGGGGCACTATTTCATGTCTATAATCTCAGCATTTTGGGAGCCTTAGACAGGAGGATCCCTTGAGCCCAGGAGTTCGAGACCAGCCTGGGCAATATAGCAAGACCTTTCCCTGCCAACAGCCTTCCCCATCTCTACAAAAAACAAACAAACAAAAAAGTTAGTTGGGCATGGTGGTATACAACTATAGTCCTAACAGTTCAGGAGGCTGAGGTAGGAGGGTCAGTTGAGCCCCCAGAGTTCAAGGCTGCAGTGAGCTATTATTATGTTACTGCACACCAGCCCGGGTGAGAGAGAGCCTGACTCTAAAACAAGCAAAAACAAAGACATCTGATAAAAAGATAAAATTGGATCCTTAACTTGCACCATACAAAATAAGAAATTCCAACTGACCTGAGAAATAAATGTTAAAAATGAAACCATGTAAGTACTAGAAGAACACATGGAAGCGTTCTTCCATAATCCAGCAGGGATAAGGAAAGGCTCTATTCATTTATCAAATCTAGATGTGATAAAAGATAATAACAATATATTTAATTACATAAATATGTGGTTTTTATATCTTATATGTATTCTATGTTACGTATAATTATGTTAAAAATTAAATGATATTTAAATATATATTTTGCATATCAGAAATATGTAAGTGATGGCAAACTGGGAGAAAATATTTGCAGCATCTATGTAGTAGGTGAAAAACACTGTCTTTTGGTCTTAGGAACCCAGTTAAGGGATCTACTTGAGATTTAAGGAGCAAGAAATAGAATACCAGGCAAAAACAATAAAATTGCACCAAGGTCTATATGGGATTGACAGCAAGACATTTTCTCTGAGCCCTAGTCATTGTCCTACGCATTCTGAACCAGGTAAGAACTAGAGTCTACATTTGGAAGGAACTGCAAGTGAGCGCCAGGTGACCCAGTTGCAAAAATTAGAGTGAGACGTCAGCAATTCCATGAAGATGTCACCACCCAAAGTGTCCATAGAATCCCTGTTATAATAGTAGGATATTGACCAGTGAGTTGGATAAAATTTGATCATGACCTTATGAGAGATGCTGCTGAATAAACCTCAGCATTCTACTTGCCTTAACAACTGCCCTCTGGTTTTCATTCAATCCCCCTCCTCCTCCTACAAGTGCACTGTGCCCTATATCACTCAGTCCAGCCTCTCATATGGTCCTGGTTGCCTATATCAAACAGTTCTCTGTAAGAAGACACAAGCAAATCTCCTGGACCTTAGTTTGCTTCCTACAAAAAGATTTCTGTTGCTTAATGTTAAGAAAAATCCTAAGTACTAAACTTATTTGATCATCAAATTGAAGATGTAACCTATTTACAGGGGTAACATTATATTCTGTACTACTAAGAAGAAAAATAGTTATGAATTTAACAATAACATTTCCTTATTATTTTGAAACTTTAATTATATTTATTGAAATGTATCATTTAAGTTTAACTAGACATAGACTTTTATCATATAGTACTTTTATGCATATATTAAAAAGAAAAACATAAGTGAAATAAGTTGTTTAAAGTATTTCAAAGACTTCTTTGTATTTCCTATCCAACTATTGAGAATCCTATTTCAACACAAAGTTATCAATGTCTGTGCTTTTCCACACACTGTGCCATTAACAGTATCAGTGACGCAGCACTTAAAATAATTCACAAAACTAGACTCATAGCCATAGGTTACTAGAGGATAAAAGTTGCTTCAGTATAGCAAATTTGCACAAGTACCCCTGAAACTAAAACAAAAGAAAACTCTAAATGTTTAACATCACTTTGGCTAAGCTATCATTTCTTTTTTTTTTTAAAAAAAAAAAAAAGGCTGCTTCAATTAAACTTTCTAGGTTCTCTTCTACTAGATTCCCCCTGAATGTACAATTAACCTTCCTTTCTTATTCTTGGACACATTGACACCTAATATTTTTCCATTTACTTTTAAATCCTATAAACCATTTCTATTGATGAGACAACTCTGCCCATTTTGAAAACATTAGGATTAGGCTGTTAGTTTTTTCTTTGTTTGTTTGTTTGATTTTGAGATGGAGTTTTACTGTTGTTGCCCAGGCTGGAGTGCAATGACATGATCTTGGCTCACTGCAACCTCGACCTCCTGAGTTCAAGCGATTTTCCTGCCTCAGCCTCCCTAGTAGCTGGGATTACAAGTTCCCACCACCACACCCAGCTAATTTTTTAATATTTTTTAGTAGAGATGGGGTTTCACTATGTTGGCCAGGTGGGTCTTGAACTCCTGACCTCAGGCGATCCACCCTCCTCTGCCTCCCAAAGTGCTGGGATTACAGGCGTGAGCCACCACGCCCAGCCTAGGTCATTGCCGTTAGTTTTTAATAAAATGTCCACTGGGTAAGTTTTAGCCCATGTCAAGAAGAACATGAAAGTTACCTATTTGAAGAAAGTTTAAAAGGTAAATACCCTCACTGTTTTGCCATTGACATCAAGATAACAATTTTTTTCAATGGCTACAATCTTTCCGAGTTTGTACCAGTGGTTCACTTGGAGTCTGATACTGGTTTTTCTGGTCCTAAGAGTGGAGCTCCCCTCCCGGATGCTCCATGTTAGAACAGGTCTTCCCACACTGCTGAAATAATGATAGTGTGTCTGCACTAAATGACAAGAACCCCTGTGGGACCCAGTGCCCGTCTGACAGGTGTTCCCAGATCCCTAACCCCATATCTCTGCTGCTTCTGTTTCCTATCTAATCCTGGAAATTTACACGTGAGGAAGAGTAAGTTTTGCTCTGGTCTATTAGGGATTTCTTATGAAGAACAGGTCACTTTCTTTTTCACAATTGTGTGATATCCCCATGGGCTTCAGTTAAATGAAAAGAATTTATGTAGTCATAATTGCCATCATATTTTCTAATATACTGTTTTATAAAAAGATATGATTTACAAGTAAAAGCCATATTAAGTCTCCAATAACAGTTTCCTAAGATTTCAAATGTCTGCATTTTTATAAACATTAAACTGAACACCTCATCATTTTCTCCCTGATATAATCTAACTTATCTCCCTTTAGGCCATAGAAACTATCCTTTTCTCATTTTCCAAAGGTCTCTATGCTGTGAAACAAGATCTTTCTCTGCCTTCTCTGCCTTCTCTGCCTTCTGGTCATTTTTAACACCATTAACAGCAACTGCTTCTGCAGAACCACTTTAACTCCTGCTTTCAAGTTTTTCATAAACCCCTCAGTTAGTTTCCTTAAATTTTCAGTGGAAGAGAATTTCCAGTTCAGCACTCTGCGGATAACAAACCCTGTGTCCTTGGTTGCCTGCATCTGACCCTGAGTCCCTTCATCTAAAGCAGTACAGTATAGTTGGACTCTACTTGGAACCATATAGCTTAACAGAGAAAGGACAAGGCATGGGACTAGGCAGGACAGGATTCAAACTCCACGGTATTAGCTTTCTACTGCTGTGTAACAAATCACCACAACTTAATAGCTTAAAATAGCACACACTGGTTACCTCACAGTTCCTGTGGATTTAAAGTCCAGATATGGCCTTAGCTGGGTCCTCTGTAAGCTGCAATCCAGGTGCCAGCCAGGATTGAATTCTCACCTGCAGACTTGACTGGGGAAGGATCTAGTTTTAAGCTCACTCAGGTTAATAGAGTTCATTTCCTTATAGCTGTAGGATTTGTGGCAGCTTGTTCTTCAAAGCCTGTGAGCACACCAAGATTCTAGACTGAGTCAGCTGGTAATATGGAGTCTTCTATGACATCATATAATCCTATTACCTTTGTCATATTCTATTGGTTAGATACAAGTCACAGGTCCTACATACACTGAAGAGGAGGGTGCAATAAGAGTACAATGCCAGAAACAGGGATCATGTAGTATCACCTTAGGTTCAATATGTCACCATCACTGTCCTTACATTCTCTTAGATTCCCAGTTTTCTCATCAGTATTATCAGGATATGACAGAAGGATGGTCAGACACCTTTCATGAGTTCAGGCAGCACCATTTCTAATGAGCACTACTATGGTAAGTTTTACTTGTCAACTTGATTAGGCTAAAACCTCAGCTATTCAATCAAACACCCATCTGGATGTTCTGTAAAGGCAATTAATAGACATGATGAACGTTCATAATAATTTGCCTTTCTGTAAGTGAGCTTGACTTAGAAAACCTGGGTAGCCTGATTCATTGTGTTAAAAGGCCCTAAGAGCAGTGCTGAGACTTTCAGACAGAGAAGAAATTCTGCCTGTAGACAACAGGCTCAACTAATGCCCAGCAGTTCCAGTCTGCCTTTCCCGGTGACTTTCCCTACAGATTTTAGAGGACATTGGTAATATGGTTTGGCTGTGTTCCCACCCAAATCTCATCTTGAATTGCAGTTCCAATAATCCCCACATGTCATGGGAGGGACCAGGTGAAAATAACTGAATCATGGGGGAGGTTTTCCCCATCCTGTTCTCGTGATAGTGAGTTCTCGCAAGATCTGATGGTTTTATAAGGGGCTTTCCCCTTTGCTCAGTTCTCATTCTTCTCTCTCCTGCCACCTTGTGAAGAAGGAAGTGTTTGCTTCCACTTCTGCCATGACTGTAAGTTTCCTGAGGCCTCTCCAGCCCCGGGGAACTGTGAGTCAATTAAACCACTTTCCTTGATAAATTACCCAGTCTTGGGTATGTCCTGATAGCAGCATGAGAATGGACAAATGCAATTGGCTTGACCAGCCAGCCCCCACAATCATATAAGCCAATCACTGGTAATGAATATGTTAATATACATCTCCTACCATGTATGTTTCTCTGGAGAATCCTAACAGATACAGATTTTGATACTGGAAGAGGTTCTAGAGGACTATAACCTTATCGGTGAATTTTCTGCATTGGTTCAGGCGTTTCTGAAATTGGTTCCCTAATATAATTAGATTTAAAGAGACCTATGGATCTATTCCAGTGGTAAAAAGGGCACTGGTAGTTCATGTCACAGTGTAACAATAGAGATATACAAAATATAGCCACTGGATACTCTTAATCAAATACCTATGAAAGGTGAGATTTGGGTTACCATGTAGTTTCTACCTTAGAACATTTTAGTAAAACCAAAGAGTACAATGTGTTTGGCTGGTTATTCCTAATTGTACTAAAGAACGTGGGGAAAGAATAAGATAAGCTCAGAGTTTCAAATTCTCAGTTCAATCTCTACATAAATAATCTGAAAGCTTCTTTGTCTGCCCTGAAAGAAACCGTTATCATCTGTAGCCCAGGGGCAAGAATTTCTGAAAACCAAATTCAGAGTCTAACCCTGTGAGTGGCTAAATTAAAATGCAAATTAGATTCTCAACATTGCAGGGTGTCTTTTGTTAAGCAGAGAGCTTCGATTGGGAAGGAAGGGGACCCTGAAAGTTTGAAGGGGGACATATGGGTAGATCACAATGGAGCTGAGTCTTCTTTGTCAGTAGAAGCAGCCTTTCTACCCCTGCCTTAGGAGATTAGCCTGAAGAAACTGTAATGGCTTCCCCTGAGGTAACTACCTTGAAAGATACTGCTGATTCTCCTTAGGACCCGCTGCCAGTACTCCTCTTTGCTTCTAGACCTATAATTAGACTCAACCCCAGCAGGTCCCCAAGGGTGAGGTAGAAAGTGTAATCTGTGAGGTGTGCCATATGAGCAAAGAACTGCACGATGTTTCCAATATATACAGACAGAAAACCGGGGAATTCATGTGGGAATGCATTGTAAGAATGTAAGACTGTAGTGGAAGAAATATAAGGTTGAATCTGGCCAAATTCCTTGATATGAACCACTAATCAAATATTTGGGTTAGCTTGAGTGGTTAGAAAAGGCTTGGTTTGGTTGGTGGGTTGACAGAAACATGAACCTGAAGGTGGCCTATGCCAAATAATGCTGAATGTTAGAACTGTCTGGTAACACTATATAATAAGGTATCCAAAGACTTAAGAAAAGTGGAAATGTTTGAAAGATCATGTAAGAAAGATCTGCTCAACTAACTTGATAGGGTCCATAAGACACAATTTTCACCACAACTTTGAGAAATAGATTTTTGAAGGATGTCCCAGCCTCCTTGAAGAGCTCTCTTGTCTCTCTTCAGGTCAGAAAGTACAGTGGGAACTGACATCATCAAAATGGGATCTCAGGCTGGTGCAGTGGTTCACACATGTAATATCAGCACTTTGGGAGGTGAGGTGGGCAGATCACTTGAGGTCAGGAGTTTGAGACCAGCCTGGCCAACATGGTGAAACCCCGTCTCTACTAAAAATACAAAAATTAGCCGGGTGTCTATAATCCCTGCTCCTCAGGAGGCTGATGAAGGAGAATCTCTTGAACCCAGGAGGCAGAGGTTGCAGTGAGCTGAGATTGCACCACTTCACTCCAAACTAGGTGACAGAGCAAGACTCCATCCCCCGCCTGCCCCTTCCCCCCCGCAAAAAAGGGATCTCTAAGTGTAATGGGTATAACAGTATCTCAGGGTGGCAGGGGCCAAGTGGTGACTCTTCATTGCCTCAGACAAGGTGGATGTGGCTACTGTGAAGGATAGCAGAGCCAAGGTAGTAGTAAAAAATTCTGATTCACCAAGACCCATGGGGTTTTCTTGGACATCTTGGATGTCCCTAGGAAAGGAATAGGGCTAGGCACAGAGGCTCTCCTGTAATCCAACCACTTTGGGAGGCCAAGGCGGGTGGATCACTTGAGGTCAGGAGTTTGAGACCAGTCTGGCCAACATGGCGAAACCCCATCTCTACTAAAAATATAAAAATTTTCCAGGCATAGCGGTGGGCACCTGTAATTCCAGTTACTCAAGAGGCTGAGGCAGGAGAATAGCTTGAACCTGGAAGGTGACAGTTGCAGTGAGCCAGGGCAGCATCACTGCACCACAGCCTGGACCACAGAGTGAGACTTCATCTCACCAAAAAAAAAAAAAAGGAAAAGAAAAGGAATACATGGGCAGTCTATAAATTAGTACTTGATCTATATTAGCAGAAGAGATCTGTATCTAGTGAACAGAAGTCTAGCATGAATCACCAAAACAGACAAACTAAGTTCCTCAACAAGTTTCCCAACTTGAGCCAGTTTATAGACCCAGAACTCCTTGAATGAAAGGGAGGCTGGGTCCTTCTGAGGAGAACGCCCGCTACACAGTTAAAACTTTCTATTGTTAATCTTTCTCTCTCAGTCTTCCACAAAGGAACTCATGACCTGTTATCAAGATGACTGTGCAATGAGGAAAAGAAAATGATGAAACTTTTGGAGAGTTACTGAACACCAGCTGTGAATTAATACTAATTTCTGGAAACAAAACATAGGTTTGTCCACCAGTCAGTGTAAGAACTTATGGAGGTCAGGTGATCAATGGAGTTTTAGCTTAGATCCATCTTATAGTGACCCAGTGGGTCAGCAAACTCATCCTGCAGTTACTTCTCAAATAACTGAATAGAAATAGTCAGCAACTGGCAGAATTCCCACATTGGTTTACTGACCTCTAAAGTGAGAGCTAGTATAGTAAGAAAATACCAAGAGGAAGCCAATAGAACTGCCTCTACTTTGAAAAATAGCAAATTAAAACCAATACCATATTTCTGGATGGACTGCAAACATTAATGCCATCATCAAGATGCAGAGGTAACAATTCCCACCGCACCCTCACTCAACCTGCCTATTTGCCTATGTGGAAAACAGATGGATCTTGGAGAATAACAGTAGATTATCCAGAAACAGAATCAAGTAGACTTAAATTGCAGTTGCTGTTTCAGATGTGATTTAATTGCTTGAGCAAATTAACACATCCCTTGGTACCTGGTGTGCAGTCATCGATCTGTCAAATGCTTTTCTCTTGATATCTGATAATATAGACAAGAAGAAGCAGTTTGTTTAGCTGGCAAGTCCACCAATAAACCTGCACTATTCTGCCTCTAGGGTATATTAACCCTCCAGACTTATATTTCATCCATATAAATTAATTCAGCTAAAATGTAGTCCACAGGGACTTTGATTCCCTTTCCCTTCTACAAGATATCACATTGGCCTATTACAGACAAGTAATTATGGTGATTGGACCTGCGAAGCAGGAAATAGCAACTACTCTAGGCATATTTGTAAGACAATTGCATGTCCAAGGATGAAAAATAAATCTAGAAAAATGCCACAGCCTTCTACCTCAGTGAAATTTCTAGGGGTCCAGTGGTGTAGAGCATGTCAGGATATCCCTTCTAAGGTGAAGGATAAGTTGTTTCATCTGGTTTCTCCTACAAGTCTGCATGAGCACAAGTCTACAAGCTACAAAGAAGCACAGTGCTTATAAGGCCTCTTTAAATTTTGGAGACAACATATTCTTTATTTGGGTATGGTACACCAGCATTTACTGAGTGACTTGAAAAACTGCTAGTTTTAACTGAGGTGTAGAAAAAGAAAAGGCTCTGAAACAGGTCCAGTTAGCTGTGCAAACTGCTCTGCAACTTGGATCATATGATTCAGTAGATGCAATGGTGTTTGATGTGTCAGCAGCAGAAAGAGATGCTGTTTGAAGACTTTTGCACACACTTATGGGTGAAATACAGTGGATGCCTCATATTTTGGAACAAAGCCCTGAAATCCTCTGTGTATTACTGCTCTCCTTTTGAGAAACAGTTTTTGGCTTGCTCCTAAGCCTAAATAAAATCTGAACACTTAGCTATGTCCAACCAAGTAACCATATGACCAGAGCTTTCTATCACATATTGGATGTTGTCTGTTCTACAAGCCATAAAGTTGGGCATGCACAAAAATATTCCATTATCGTATGTGGAAGTCCTATATATAAAATTGGGCTTCAGCAGGCCCTGGAGGCACAAGTAAGTTTCATCAGGAAGTGAACCAAATGTTCACGACCCCAATTCTTGCTGCATTACTTACTCTGTCTCCCAGTCTGCACATATGGCCTCATAACAAGTTCCCTACAACTAGTTGACTGAGGAAGACAAAACTTGAGCTTGGTTTAGAGATGGTTCTGCACAATATGCAGACACTACCCAAAAGTGGATGGCTGCAGCACTATAGCCCATTCTGGGACATTCCTGAAGGACAATGGAAAAGGAAAACCACCCCAGTGAGCAGAAATTTGACCAGTGTACCCAGTTGTGTATTTACTTAGAAGGAGAAATAGCCAGAAGTTTAAGACTACATTAATTCATAGGCAATAGCCAATGGGTTGGCTGAAAGATCAGGGGCTTGGAAAAAACATGGTTGGGAAATTGCTGAGGTATGTGGATGGAGACCCTCTAGTGGGCACCAAATCTGAAGATATCTATGTCTTATGTGAAGACTCATCACGGGTTGCTTCACTACAGGAGGGTTTTATTAATCAAGTGAATAGAATGATCTATCTCATCAATACCAGTCAGCTTCATTTGCCAGCCATTCTTTTTATTACCCATTGGTGACAGTTATACATGGGCTTACCTATGCATGGGCTCAGCAATATGTCTGCTCACTAAGGCCAGCCTTGCTATGGCCACTGTGGAGTGCCCAGTCTACCATCAGGAGAGACCAATCCTGAGTGCTTTATATGGACCCATTTGTTAAGGTAATCATCCATGTAACCTAGTAGCAACTTAATTACATTGGACCACTTCCACCATGATATAGGTGGTGGTTTTTTTTAAAGAAATAGGCAATTAGTCTGGATATGAATTTGCCTTTCCTGAATGCAATGTTTCTGCCAAAACTATGAGCTTACAGAATGACTTGTCCACCATCATATTCCCTGCCATTCTGAAGCAGCTAGCTTGATAGAATGATGAAATAACATGGTGAAGACTCAGTTACAGTAATAGTTGGGTGGAAATAAATTGAAAAACTAGGGCAGGGACTGGGGCATCCTCCAGGATGGTGTATGTACTCTAAATTAGTGTTCAATATATATTGCTATTAATACCGTAGTCATAATTCAAATAACCAAAATTCAAGGCAGGGAAATGGGAGTGGTTCTACTTACTACCAGCAATTTTCTAAAACATCTCTAAGACCTTCAGTTTTGCTGGTCTAGAGATTCCAGTTTTTAAGGAATAAATGGTTCTACCAGGAGACAAAACATGATCCCACTGAACTACAAGTTGAGACTGCCACACAAACAGTTTGGATTCTTCATGCCTCTGAAAGAACAGTAAAAGAATGAGGTTACTATATTTATCACAGTTTGGCCATGATAACCAAGGAAAAAATAGGCTTCTAGTACACAATGGGGGTAATGAAGAATATCTATAGAACACAAGAGATTCCTTAGGGAATCTCATAGTACTAGAATGTCTTGTAGTTAATGTCCACGGAAAAGTACAAAAGTCAATTTAGGTAAGATTTCTAATCTCCCAAACCCTTTAGGAATGAAGGTAGAGTCACCACCTCTGGCACAAAACCATGACCAGCTAAGATGCTTGTTGAGGGCAAAGGGAGTATTGAATGGGTGTGGGAAAATATAGCATAGTTATCAACACCAGCTAGGACCATATAATCAGTTGTATAAATGAAGACTATAATAGTTATGAGTATTTTCCTTATTTTTTGTGGATGTTTGCTTTGAATTAAATATGTGTTTAGTTGTTGTGAACTAAATTATATTTGCTTTCTTTCCTCTTATTCACTTGTTATCTAACATAAGACATATGAATGATAACTAACTTTATATTACAGAAGAGTGAACATCACCCGAGGACTTTGCATCCTTTTCTGGGGAAAGGGTTAGCATGTTTTTGGTTGTATATGGGATAGTTTTGCCATAGACGGCAGAAGTATGTTCGTGTTATTGTCTGTATTTGGAGATTATGTATAAACTAAGGACATGTGTTTAAATGCCAAATTGACCCATAGTGAACTGTGATGGACAGTTTTTGTGTTAATCCTAGTTATTCAATCAAACTTAATCTAGAGTGTTTCTGTCACTGAAGAATTTTGTAGATGTGATAAAAGTCCATAGTCAGTTGACTTTACGCAAGCAAACTTGACTTAGAAAACCAGGGTAGATTGCTTCTCAGCCTTTTAGCTAAGATCAAGTGTAGAAAACTTGGGTTGGGCTGACTAAATGTGTTTGAAAGGCCTTCAGGGCAGAGTTGAGGCTTTCCAGAAGGAGAAGAAATTCTGCCAGTGGACAGCCATTCAATTCATGCCCAAGAGGTCCAGCCTGCCCTTCCTGAGGGCTTACCCTACAGACTTCAGACTTGTCCATCCAACCCCACAATTGTGTAAACCAGTCGTTTGCAATAAATCTGTTAATATATATCTCCCACTGGTTCTATTTCTCTGGTTGAACCCTAATTGATATAGGCACCATTCACATTGTGAATGGAAATATTGCGAGCTAGAAAATGTACAAGACCTGGCCATCCTTTACTAGCTGGTTGATTTAATTTTGTTCAGTATTAAAATGAACCAAATCTAAATGTTTCAAATCTCCACTTAAGGACACACCACTTAGGGACAACAACCAATATCTAAACATTTCCAAAGTTTTGTTTCCTACATAATTATTGTAACACCATGAATGTTTATTTGTGCAAGCATTATGCCCTCTAGTACCTCTTATTTTTGGTGATTTTTATTAAAACAGTACAGTGAAAGATGATATTTAGCTGTATTGTTTTTAGTTAAATAATGGTTCAATTTATATTATATTAAGAAAAATAGATATAGTAGGGAAAATAGAATTGGGAAAAATAGAATTACTAGGTGAAATGGGTTTTTTTTTAAGATTCTATGTATTTTACAAAATAACTGACTAGAAAATTTTCTACCAATTTCCCTTCCCTCCAGCATTTTGCAAGACCATCTGTCTCATTCTGTTTTCTATTTATTTTCTTCAGAGTAATTTCTCTCACATCTCTTTAACTTCTTGATCTCCAAGACTATACCTTCCATGCTAATTTTCCATCTTAAGTATGACAGCCTTCCATTGGGATTTAGTCCCTCAAGCAATTCCCATTACTGAACCATGATTTTAACAAGAGGTTCATAAATATCTGAAGATAGTGTTGGTAAAGGTAAACCAGACAATTTTGAGTCTTGTAAATATGC
This sequence comes from Theropithecus gelada, assembly GCF_003255815.1. Classification (NCBI taxonomy): domain Eukaryota; kingdom Metazoa; phylum Chordata; class Mammalia; order Primates; family Cercopithecidae; genus Theropithecus; species Theropithecus gelada. The sequence continues at coordinate 64,022,273 of NC_037676.1, read as the reverse complement.
TAAGCAGTACTAAGCCCTGTTAAGACATTCCCATTATAAAGGCTTCTCACTTCCCAACAAAATTATTCCCTACCTTAGCCCAAAGACCCTCTCAAACAGCTGTGTTTGGTTCCTAAACTTAGAATAGTGGAGCTGAAGAAGGCTTTTCCTTCTCTACACTTTTTTACTGATCTTCTTGGATTTATTAATATAAATCTTTTCATAGCATCCTTTCTCTGAAGACTTTAATACTGAGTTCTTATTTTGCAAGGCCATTGCAAACTTGCTTTCCTCATACACTTGTTGGTTAGAGTTTCTGTGAGGATAAGTAGAGTGCACCTGGTGATGCTTTATAACGCCAATTCCCTTTAGATTTCATTTGGCATTGTTTTCTTTTAACACCACCCACACAAAGGGCGAGTGAGCCAAGAATAATGTATACCCCCCTTTTACGTCCTAAAACCACACTTCCATATTGTCTTTAGCATTTCTTATTGAATAGTGGTATTTGACCACAGCTATTAAGCCTTACTTCTTTTTATTTTCAGTGGGGTATTAACTAACGATTAACCTTTCCTATTTATTATTCAAAATGTTCACAGTAAGCACAACCTGCTTAGTTCCACAGCCCAATAAGTCAGTACCTGAACCACTTTTTATCTTTGTCTTATCATTCTGTTTTACCCTTTTCAATATTTGAATGCTTATTATAACTTGGGGATGCTTTGATAACATATAAGAAGGATGCCCAAACACACAGTGCTATCATAGAGAAGAGGAACCCAGGCCTCCACAGATCTTCCATTTTTGGAGTTGGAGATAGTCTGAAGAGAGCTAACTTGGCCTTAAAGGCTGGCCCTGGTGCAGACAAGATCAAGTCTCTAGGTGTCCAAAGGGCCCCAAGATTCCCAGTTCCATTTCTAGAGTTTGTCAGCTTTAGGACTTCCAACCAAGTAGCTACCAGTAGACAGGGACCCAGGTGAACAGGTGTTATTGCCCTAAGGTTCTAGGTATCCAAGTCTGGTTGGAGCGTAGGAACAGGATGAAGTGAGGACTGCTGAAGGGTTGAACAAGGAACTAAGGCAGTAAATGAGTGCATAAGAACTCAAGATGAGCCTCTAAACGAGACCAGTCAGAGGCCTGTGCAGATGCCACTTCTCTAAATGAGGACCATTGGAAGGATGGGGTGGGGGCTGAGACTGGGCCTACATAAGTAAATGCTGGTGCACCCACTTATGTGACTGTTGCAGAGAGAGAACAAGTCCATGTTCTTGAAAAGACTACTCCTCGATCAGGCTTTAGATCTCAACTTAATTTGGAGGTAAGGATTTTGAAGGAGGAAGCAGAGAGGTATAAGGACAGGAAAGTGAGATAAAAGAGATGGGTCTCAGGACTAGCTAAGAAATGGAGCCAGGCCTGAGATGATAACTGAAGACAAGTCAGAGAAACTGAGGAAGCAGAGGGAGGGGCAGCAAAGCAGAAGTGACAACGCTCATCTTTACATCTCACTTTCAACTTCGATTCCACCTTCCTAAAGGGATCACTAGGGGATTTAACATGGGACGTAAATTTAACCTCCTTGCTTACTTTTCTATCCCTGCCTTTTTGAATTCTTTGAAAGCATTCTTCTCTTTATAATCATGCTGCTGAACCCTGGAGAGTTTGGTCATTTGGCATCTCACACCCCACTGAGCCCTGGCTCTCTCTGAAAGACACCACATCAGGGCCTATAAGCAGGGCAGGGGAGGACAAAATATGTAATATTGTTGTTCAAAGGGCTAAAATCAATTTATACCAATAAAATGTGCACACAAATAACAGTACGGATCAGTTTGTAAAATTTGCCATGTCCAAATTTAACTGATGAATTTGGTTACACATGTGCTACTAAGAGTCACACCACTATCTCAAGAAGAGTGGTCCCAGAGAAAAGCAATCCTTCCCATCCAGACTGGGCGTGGAAAGGACATTGGTAATGCATAACAATCTTAATAATAACAATCTTAGTAATAACAATCTTAGTACTCTGGGCTGCAGAAACAACTATACCCATTGTCAGGGTCATAACTGGTACAAAAGAAGGAAAATCTCCTCATTAATTGAAATTACAATAGCTTTATTACTTTTCTAGGGCTGCCACAACACATTATCACAAACTAAGTGGTTTAAAATGACAAAAATTGATTATCTCATAGTTCTGCAGGCCAAAACTCAAAAATCAGATGTTAGCAGGTTTGGTTCCTTCTGGAAGCTCTAAGGGAGGGTCTCCTCCATACTCTCCTGGCTTCTTCTGGTGAGCCTTTGAGTAGCGTGACTTATAGACTCCTCACTCCAATCTCTGCCACTGACTTCACATGGTCTCTCCTGTGTGTCCTTCTTTCTGCTCCTCTTCTTAAAATAATACATGCCATTGGATTTAGGGTCCACCTTGAATCCAAGATAATCTCATCTTGAGATTCTTAACCTAATTACGTCTTCAAAGATCCTATTTCCAAATAAGATAACATTCATAGAGACAGCAGGTTAGGGCTTAGATATATCTTTCTGGGGACCACTACTCAACCCACTACAATAGCCAAGCCTGCTTACCTCCACCATATTTTTACCTCATAGTAGAGAGCAAAGAAACCTAAAGATTTAGAACAGAGGGGATTTATTTTCTAAAATCTAAGCATCTGGAGGGACATTTTTGTTGAACCCAAGAATATCGGGACCTTTGCAACTAAATTTTGGCCACTGACAGCTACACTCTGGGAGCCTGCCAGGTCTTAGCAGCATTTGTTACCTGTTTTAGAAAGCCCTGGAAGGTGTGATATGTGATTGTTGTTTAAGAGATGCTATTGAAGTGGGACTGGCTAGCATGAAAGATGAAGTTTTAATTGAAGGTGCCTACCTGACTGGGGTGTGTTTATTATGTGCAGTCTCCACACTTGACAGGCCAGTGAAATAAGCATCAACGATAACTTCGGGGTCTCTAAGAACTTACAAAGGGAGTAATTGGGGGAGGGAGGATTAAGCTAAGGGGCAGAATGAAAAATGTGCTCAATAGAAAAGGGAATTTGGGAGAGTGGACAGAAGGAAAGAGATTTTCAATGAAGGATGCCCTCAGAATGAAATGAGTAGAAGATATTATATGTTAGACATTCATACACTGGGACACTCAGACCTATACACTGAGTGCTATTAGCTTTACTTTGCAAAGACATCAAGAAGAAAGAGGAAGGAAGGAAGGAAGGAAGGAAGGAAGGAAGGAAGGAAGGAAGGAA